>NW_006439717.1:1089010-1096149 GCF_000325575.1 Pteropus alecto
GATGTTCATAGCAGAACTATTCACAGTGCCCAGGACATGGAAGCAGCTGAAGTGTCCTATGATAGATGATTGGATAAAGAAGTTGTGGTACATATATACTATGGAATATTACTCAGCCATAAGAAGAGATGAAATACTGCCATTTGCAACAACATGGATGGACCTTGAAATAATCATATTAAGAGAAATAAGCCAGACAGAAAAAGGTGAAAATCACATGATATCACTTATATGTGGGATATAAACCTAAAAGCAACAAATGAACAGGACAAACAGAGACACTTGGACATGGACAGTGGACTAGTGGTTACCAGAGGGTAGAGGGGATGGAGGAGGTAGACGGGGGGGGAGGGGGAGGTTTTAAATCATTTCTTCAATTAAAAAAATAAACAAACTAACAAACAATGCCGGGTCAGTGCACCAGATTTGAGCTTTTTTTTTTAATGTTGATAAAATACAGTACCTTCATAACCCCTCTCCCCAACAACTTTATGTCCAGCTATCTATAATCCAATTTATTAGCAACTTCTACGTAATATGATTGACAGATTTGTGCTCTTAACTAACATGTTATATAGCTTCTTTACATTAATAAGAAATTAGAAGAAAGATATTACAATATGGGAATATTGTAAATATACTATCAGTCTACATCCATGCTACCCTGAACAAACCTGATCCCATCTAATCTCGGAAGCTAAGCAGGGTCAGGCCTTGCTTAGCTTGGATAGGAGACCACCTAGGAAGACCAGGTGCTGTAGGCATAAAAAAAAATAATAATAATAAATAAAAAAATAAGGATTGTAAGCTGACAAGGTCCTTGCAATCCGTGAGGTCAACCAAGGACTGCCTTGCCCTTAAAAAAATAATATAACCATAAAAATATGTGTGTGTGTGTGTGTGTGTGTGTGTGTATGTGTATGCTATCTGTATTAGCCTGATAATAACTAACACCATTTGATACTTGAAATCCACATTTCAAGATCAAAAAGTTCAAGCTGACAAGAAGTTTAATGATATACTTGGGGCTATTTCATAATGTGTAGAGTGTGAAAGGGTGATGTGTTCTCAGCATTACTGCCCAATCAAAAATGTAATCATATAAAAATTGAATTCTACTCAATCTTACTTAAATGTTAAGGTTTCAGTTAACAAGCAATCAGAATGAAGGCACTAAATAGTGCCTTTTTCAGGAGCTTTTTCTACTTCATCGAATTAGATGCCCAAACACAAATTTTGTCATCATTGTTGCTGCATTATTTCATGCGCTCCCAAATTACATGACATCACATAATAATACCTTGTAGTCTAACTTATAGGATCAACATAACATTATGGGCAGATGGACCAAGGACAAATGTCAAATATCAACTTGTAAAAGACTAACATTAAATATAGCCTTTGGATAGCGACAGAAGCAAAGATTACCCAACTAAGCCTTGTTTAAAGCATTGTCCACTTAACAAGGAATTAGGTCACCATCTCAAGAAACCTAGTAGGTAATGACTAGCAAGCCATAACAAAACATCAAGTTTGTGTCTAAACTCAATGGTTAATTTAATCTGAGGTGGTTCTGTACCACCTACCACTCAGGTACCCTACTTTAGCTTCTTGTCATTCCATGTTAGTCACAGACAAGCAGACAAGTTTCACTGTTTTCATCGAACGTGAGGGAGTTTCTTATGATGAGACCCTTGTATTGAGGGCTTGTGCAGGATATGCAGGTAAGCTATGAAGGCAATTTACTATAAAGATGTAAGAGGATAACCAAAGTTAGCAGAAGAGTCACTTCCACCACACGCTAATGCACATTTTGAATCAATGTAACAGTAAAAGATAACCAGGATGAGCCAGTAGTAAGCTGACCACACTGGCATGTAATCGGAGACCAAGCGGATATTTAAAGTATTGCTCTACTACTGGCAGTAGCCTTAAAACAATAGCAAATCATTTACTACTGGACAGACCACATAAACTTAAGAGAAGAAAGACTGCAAGTTTTACAAAGGGGTCTTTTCAGTCCTATACAGGTCAATAGGAAGTAACACCAATGGCAGCATCTTCAAGAACAAAAGACATCTTCACTTATTGATCATGACTCATCTACAATCACATAATGGCCTCATCACATACCTCCCTCTTCTCAGTCCCAATACCCCTTAACCAATTCTAAAAAAGAAAACACACAAACACACACACACCTTCCACAACTAGTAATCATGTCATTTTGCTAATTAAGTAATGTAAAAATCCTCCTTACCAGCAATCTAAGGTTATTATTTAGGGATTGAACTAGTGAGAATTCCCAGGTAACCCTTAACTACAAATTAGTCATAGAACAATGACTGCAGAAGTTGCCTTTAAGCTAATGGCTATAGCCTCAGACCCTACACTGCAGAATGTTTTAAGGGCCTGGCACTGCTGCAGAATCTGTGTAGAAGATGATATATATTTCAGGAACCCACTGCTACAGGCCACCATGGTAGATTTGAACATGGAAATTAAATGCTGGCCTCTGGCCAATCCTTAATACCCAGTATCCTAAGAAAAGGTGTTTACAAACTTTAAATCTTTAGAAATATTTCAGAACCAACAGACCATCTCCAAGGTAACTGTGGGCTCGCCAGGTCTCTTATGAGGCTCCCAAATAATGGCACATGAGCCTGAAGTCCCTTTATAACTTAATAATCTCAAGAAGCAAGATGCAGGGATAATTAACCTCCTTGTGACATTTAGAAAAAATGAAATGGGAGATCGGACCCATCCTAAGACATAGTTCACTGTCAGTCTACAGCTATTTCAACCTATAATATTTGGTACTATATGACAACTCTCTCACATATGAAGGGAGGGAAAGAAAATGGAGTCAAACAAATGACTTCAGCCAATTTTACTTCCTGTATTATAGCTACCTTCTTGAAATATTTAAAGCATATAGCAGGCACTCAAACTTTTTTTAACGAATGAAGAAGTGATACCAAAAGCAGTAACCAGTAGCTCATACATGTAAAACACTGTTAAATGAGAAAAGTACCCTGAATTTCAATCAAAGGCAGCAAAGTAAACTGAAAATGCTCTACATTATTGACACAATCTTCAGATACACATACAGATAATGTTCTTAAGATGATTACCCACATTTATAGGTGTGACTAGAAAGATCTGCATATAACAAATGGTTCTTTCCACACTGGATATATTTCACACTTTAGAACAGAAATTCCCATTTCTTCATCACCTGAAATGTCTAAAAGATTTTCAAAAGTACTTTTATTGCTAAGTTGAAATGTATTTTAATGTGTTTTCCAGATGTCATGATACATAAATATAAGTAGGCAGAAGCCAAGAGAGAGCCATGAAAACTGGGTAAATCATTCCTTTTGAATCATTTCCAGTACCAGAGTCCTGCAAACAGTACAGAAAAAGTCAGCAGAAGAAACATCATCCCTCAAACATAAGGCCCAGTGCTACCTTCAGGTGAACACATAATAAAACCACCATTTACAAGTAACCAAGCTTCCTCAAAAATTTTAACATGGATCCAGAAATCTCACTTCTAGGTATATATCCAAAAGAACTGAAAGCAAGGACTCAATCAGATATTTACACACCAATGTTCACAGTAGAATTATTTGCAATAGCGAAAAGGTAAAAGCAATTCAAGTGTCCACTGACAGATGAATGGATCGACAAAGTGTGGTAGACACACATACAATGGAATATTATTCAGTCCTAAAAAGGAATGAAATCCTGACACAGGCTAAAACATTGATGAACCCTGAAAACATGAGCTAGACATGAATGGACAAATACTATGATTCCACTTATATGAGGTACCTAGAGTAGTCACCTTCATAAAGACAGATCAAGATAGAAGTAGAATGGTGGTTGCCAGGGGCTGGGGGAAGAGAGGAATGGGGAGTTATTGTTTAACTGGTGCAGAATTTAGGTTTAGAAAAATAAAAATGTTCTGTAGATGGTGGTGATGGTTACACAGCAATGTGAATGTACTTAATGCCATTGGACTATACACTTAAAAATGGTTTAAATGCTAACTTTTATGTTATGTATATTTTCTCATATTTTTTTAAAACTAACCAAGCAAGAACAATGGTCAAACTTTTGTGGCAAAAACATACAAAGAGAAGTGGTAAGAGTGTTTAACAGGCATGCTTCACTGTCATCCTCCAGAGCCTGGATTACTTACCTGGAAGTCAAGACCTGAAAATGGACATGCCATTTTCATGTTGCTACAGATACATACCAAGCAACTGAAGAAGTTGAATTATATTCTATAAGAGGTCATTCACTAAATAATGAATGGGCTCTACTTTCCAACAACTAAATCAGGAAGAAAAAAAAAAGCAAACAAGTTTTTCCTTCCAGTCTCCAATGGAAGTAGAAAGATTTTGAAAACACCAATTTTACTTCTAACAAAGAAACACAGTGGATCCTAATAAGTGACTTTTAAGTTCCAAATTTTAATATGGTGGCTCTACGGTGGGAAACTGCAAGCCGCAATTAAAAGTAAAAAAAATAATAATAATAGTATATACAAACTTCCTTCACTGCCATTATTAAGTGACTTTGTACAAGTTAATCTTTCTGAGTCTCATCTGAAGAATGGGGATAATGCTTACAAATACCTTTTAAGGGTTGCTTGAAGATCTTATAAGGTAATACATATAGAACATACAGAGTTCAGTGCCTAAAATACATAAATATTGAAGAAATAAAAATTCCCTCCTCTCTTGCCATTTAGTATCTGTAGCCCTTTGCTACTCCTGGATCAGTCTCCAGGGACTGTGCTGATGTTTTGGCCATGGCTCCTCCCTTGGGCCCCAGCTGTTTCTCTCAGTTCTGGCTGTTTCACTCCGGTTTCTAAGACAATCTTGTCTATATTTAGATATAATGCCAGTACCAACTGTGGACTCAACAGGTGTTTGGAGGGCACTTGAGCACTCAGCAGTTTTCTATTGTTTTCCAGAGTGGATTGGTTTTGGTTTCACAACTGGCTGTCTTGACAAGGAAGAGTGCCACATACGCAACAGTACTTCAACGTACACTAGACTAAAGAGAAAATTAAGTGCTCACAGGACAAAAACCCTTAGCAAGATATTTTAGCCCTATTATCAGGAACCCAGAAGATCTGATAATCACAGCAGTAAACATTCAATAAACTCTACAGATGTAGCCCACTACCCCAATCTTCATCTAAATCACTATTGTTATAGCAGACTCAAGTTTCAACCAATTCGTGCTGCTTGTACTACAACCAAGATTGGAGGAGTGAAAAAGCAGGAAGGACCACCAGGCAATGAAGATTTAATGGCATCCAAGAGCTGGGTGAGAATTCAGCTTTATTTACTAACTCTGTGACCTCGGTATTTTATTTCACCTCTTAATTTATAAAGTAGGAAAGAATTGTGAGGATCAAATTAAATGAAATAATGCATGCAAAACAATCTCAGCACCTTGCCTGGACCACTGGAAAAGGTCAAGAAAGAGCCACATTATCACTGAGGACTCTGCACTCATTTCTTGCTTTGTTCAGTTTTTATAACACCTAAGTGACAATTCAGATGATTATTTTTAAACCTTTATAAAGTGGCCTAATGCTACTGTCTGAGACCTAGATGAAAAATATAAACTGATGAATTTCAAGAAATCTTAATGAGTCAGCAAAACTTAATGCCCAACAAATAAAAAGTTTAACATGGACTATTTATGAACACATAACGGTAACTACAATTTCAAAATCAGCAATCTTCTATGTAATACCGTGCAAAATTTAGTCTGGAAATCCAAGCATCAAGGATATGCAAAAATCATAATGCCAGAAATACTTTCCCTCAATATTTTCAAATCACTTTAATTCAAACTGAAAGGTATAAGTAGCCTGGTAATTTGAAATTAGTATCAAGAATTTCTTAAGGCAGCTCCCAAACTCTCTCCCACAAGTATAAAACCAGTAGCAGATGGTATGTGAACATTTCTCAGTGAGAAACTGCAATTCTAACAAAGTACAGATAACTTCGATTTTATTTAGACTATTCATCACCTTTTGGTCTAAATGAAAACAAACTCTTGATTTTCCCCAAACACCCTGAACTCTTTATTATCACTGACCTGAGTCAAAGCAAGATGCCTATTTTTGGTGATCTGTCTTCTCCTGCTTCATTAACCACAGGTAAATTATGTATAGTAACCTGCTGAAGAAAGGAGAAATAGATATTACAGGCATGCTTTATCAATGAAACGGGACTATAAGTGATAACCAAATTATTTAAAAAAGCATCTTGTACTTCTTAGCAGAGGGTCAAGCCTGAGAAAGATCCACCTTCTAAAAGAACCCAATCATACTGGATGAATTAGAAAGATGCCACTCTAGTCCAACTACCCTACCTATACTCTAACTGGATCTACCCTTCTGCTTTAACTCAAGCCCCCCAACATCTATTTCTCTGCCGCTTTGCCTTATTTTCCGTTCCCTCCCCCGCCCCTATTCCAAGAATGCCCTTATTTTCAAATCCCACTTTACCCCCAAATCTTAAGGACCTCGGGCACCCACGCAGATGACCTTACGCATCCCTACTGCATTCCCAATTCATTATACTTCTCATCCCAAACGATCCATCTTTCATTCTTTTCCATCTCTCGTTGTTTCTTAAAATCTAATACCCCAGACACAGTCACACCAAGAGTCCCCCCACACTCCATTGTTTTCCCGGCCTATGCCTCTGGAAACACTCCAACTCGGACCTGTGTGCTTCGGCCCGCCCCACTGACCCTGGAAACCTTTCACCAGTTGGGCATCCCATGTCTCAAGGGGCTCACGTCCCCTTCTTCTCCGTACCCCAACCCCCAACAGCTACCCCTTCCCCCCAGTGCCCTCCTCCTTCAAGCTCGTTCTGTGCATCTCTGTGCCCCCTTTATCCTCACCAACCCCTCAGCACAGCACTCTCAGCCTCACCTACGTCGGGCCCCCACAGTCGCCGTATCCCCCCCAGTTCCGGGCTCTGCGTCCCGGACGCTCCCGGGTCTAAGAGGAAAGGAGCTCCACCACCCCCTTCTCGTCTTCCACAGCCGCCGCCGTCGCCGCCGCGCTCCTCCCCCAGCTCTCCCAGAGCCGGACGCCG
>NW_006439717.1:1096402-1114977 GCF_000325575.1 Pteropus alecto
CGGCCCCGGCGCGCCGGGGCCCTGAGAGTGGAGAGGCGCGGGGCGGGAGGAGACCTCGGGTGGGTCGGGTTACCGCTCCTCTCCTGACTGGCTTCCTCTCGCCTCGCGCCGCCTGCCGAGTCGCGCGCTTGAGCTGAGGGAGCTCGGGCGTCGCCCGGGATTAGAATAACAAGAGAGGGAAGGGATTGGAGAAGTGGATCGGGAACAAACTAGTTGGAAGTGAGGACGGGTGGGACGCGAACTCGCGTCCACGTGCGGAACGGCCAGTGCCCAGAGAAAGCGAGCAGCGCGAGGTGGATAGCGCGCGCTACGAGTGCAGGGCTCGAGCTGGAACTGCCGGAAGAGCCGAAACTCCCCCGGAGGTGACCGAAAGCGGGCGCCCCGAGGGGAACCGCACAAGGGATTTCTTTCTAGGTCCTGGCCGGGACACGGTCTTTCAGACTGCTCTCCCTTTCGCCGTTCACGTCTCCGCCCCGAGAACTTAAAACCACTTTTCCCTTCTCCTTCCCGACCCAAGTTTTACTCGAAAAGGCCATTTCAGAGCTACCGGCCGCGGGAAACGCGGTGACATCCGGACTTGGCGGCCGTTCAACATCCTTGGAGGCCGTAGAGGCCGGTGGGGTTGGAGGGAGGGAGGCGCCGCTGGGGCCTGGCTCTGGATAACCCCGCGAGCGAATTGAGAGTTCTCTTCCCCCGGCCACGAATTTAGAGTTCTCTTCCTCCCTACACACTGCCCCAGTCCGTCGCTGAGTCGTTTTCTGATCTGCTCAGCTCTGGCTGTGGTCAGTCACACCGTCGAATCTTCCTATTAAGTACTCCTCTGTGGTCAGATTCCCAACCTCCCCGGGATCAGAACCATCTCTAATATTTCTGCACCTTTCTGCCAGTGTCCTGCATGTGTGAAGCACTCACCCCACTGTCAACTGGTTAGTCGTCTGTTAGGAGTGGCCACCAGCTGGGAATTTAGACAATCAGCATTAAAAGATTAATCTATCCTCATGTTCTTTTGAGGCCAAAGCCTAAGGGACTCTGGACAAATAGTATATGCGGGTGTGTATAGCCACAGGCACAATGTAGTTTTGGTTTTCGCACGTTTGTTATTGCAGTGGTAATACACGTAACGGAGTCATATGATAAACGTCTATGAAGTCATCTTGTCCTTTGGTTTTTAATTTTGCATGGGGTGGGGTTAAGGAGCCAAAAATCCGGAGCCCACTGACTCTTGGTTAATAATGCCTAATCTAATCCAACCATTTACAGATCTAAAGAAACAAGAGTAAGTCATTCAGCTAGCAGAGCACTACACCACCTTGCTTACTATTGAGTCTTCTTTCAAAGATTCAAATGGAAGCAGGCCATCCAAATATCTGCTGTCTTTTCATTCACTACATTGACATAAGCTCTCAATGAGAGGTAGGCATTGTTCTAGGCATTGAGTTACTTACGAAGAAGAATAAAGATCATCCCCAAGAAGAATACCCAATTGTAAAGGAGGATATAAGCTATTAAATAATTAACTATAATAACATGATAAGTGCTGAAACAGGCAGAAAGTGGAATGAGTGACTAACTCTTCCACAATTCTCCCTCCTTCCCATACAGAATGGGAACAGGATGGTATGACCTTGATTAATAGGAAATGTCATACTCAAGAATGGGACCTGAACCAATAGGATCCAAGATCTTGTTCCATATTGACTGATTTCACCTACCAAAAGTCACTCCAGAAACACCTTTATTATAGGGCCTGTTGCTGCTGCAAAACCAATGTTTCTTTGGGAGGAAAATAAAGTTCCCACTCTTGGAAACCTTATAGTCTATTTAGGTAAGTCAGGAGAGCCCTGGACAAATGGAAGAGAGTTTGTATATGTGGATATCCCACTCAGAAAGAAGAGAGGTGGATTAAGGAGTATGTCAATGACCCAATCTAGGAGAGCTGTAAAGCTTCATTGGAAATCTAATGAGATGAAGAATATCATATTTAACAGATCTCCTCTAAGGGAAAGTTCTGAGTGTGCTTAAGAGGAACATTTTGCTCAGTCTCTGGGGTGGCAGTACAGACAGGCTCCTCACAAAAATTTTACTCAAAAAATAGCCCTGCAAGGAGGGTAGATCACATAGAGCATGTCTTTTGCTGAGTGGGATTTGTAAGTACCCCTACTGCATGGCCCATCTTTGCCCTTTCTCCTCACAGCTCTCAACCTCTCTACAAGGATACCGAATAAATTTTTCACTTTTGGACCTAGGTTACAAAGATTAATTATAGTTCATTATACTACCTATACAGTTTTCATTTGGCATGCTATAATTCACAATAAAACAAAGTGATCATTGCCTGCTTTGAAATAATTGCAAATAGTTTCATGTTTGTCTATAAATTATATTAGAGGAAAAGAAATCCTGTAATAAATTCAACATATACTACTGTGACCTACTCTGAAGAAAACAAACAAACAAAAAAAACCCCACCAAATCTCTGAAATGATTAAAGTAATTGCTAAGGATTACAAAAGAAGATCATTTCGAAATAACATCCATATTTCTCAGTTCAGCCTTAAGAGAATTAATTTGTCCCAAGTTACTTAAAGATCCATTGGCAAAACTAGAACTAAAAGATCCATTGGCAAAACTAGAACTAAAAATAAATCATGGCATAATCTTCACCTTGGCAGATACATTCTGCAGATACTAACCTGACCTAATTTGATGTTTCAAATAGATCCTAGAGATGAGAACTTTTCTCAAATTTTTGTTTTGAGTTGATATTTTGTATTTGAAGTGATTGATTGCCAGATTACATGTTTTTATTAGAAAGAAAAAGAGGCCAGAGTTAAACTACCGTCTGAGGGACAAACATTTTACTCATTAATTTGGAGACTTGATAATCAATGACTATAAGTGAGGAACATGATTTTTTAAAAAAAGTCTCTGTTGACTAAAGCTGAAGCTATAAACCACAAAAGACTAGCAGAGAACATCTCATAGGATAGATATACTTTTCCTTTGCTTGGACTACCTCTAATACCTAAGAATATTCGTGTTAGCAGTCCAAACTGTATGTCTCAAAAAAATTAGTTTCATGGGATGCTATATATATAGATGTTATCTGAAAAAACTATTCCTGGTTCAAATAAGTTTGGGAAACACTGGATAAAATCAAGTTAAACTGGTTGCTTTACTTCTCCTAGTATTTAATATGGTAATCTGCTTTGCTAATATTAAAGAGAATGCACTATATAGTATGCAGCTTCCCCTCCTCCCCGAGGAAAATTTTTTCTCCCAAGAGACTTCTGTACCAGATTAATACCTCTTTGAAGATCCATTCTATAAAGTTCTATTAAAGAGTTTTGATTAAGTTGACATTTTACAGATAACAAAACTAAGGTCCAAAGACATAGGTAAAATACCCAAATTCAGTTATGTCAGATGTTTAGGTCTGGAAAAGGCCTTAAATTATCAAAGGTTGTGATGTAAATTGTGACATCACAAAATTAGTGGCAATGTCAAAACCAAAACTCGGATTTTAAACAGGTTCATTAAAAACTTGAATTTGATCTTTAGTTAACTTGTTTCTATGTGTAAAATATATAATTATTACTGCTCTATTCTAAGTTCATTCATGAAATTTCAGCATGCTCTTTCACTTATATGGTCTGTTACTATTTTTCAAAAACTGATAACGCCTACCCTCTGTAAATGTTTTATGGCTTATAAAGCACTCTCAACAAATTGTCTCATTTGATTGTCTCAATATCCCTGTGATGCAGGTATCATTATCCTCATATAGCAAATGTGGAAACTGGGGTTCTAAATTATTAAGTAGCAAGTTAACACATTTAGTAAATGTCCTATTGCTTGCATTGGGAGAAGACAATCCCTACCTTCAAGGGGCTTTGGCATAGTTAAGTGGATAAGACTTACAAACATGAGACAGAATGATTATATGGCAACATGTAAGAAAATGCTAGATAGAATGGTACAAACTAGAGAAGAATGCTGAAGGAATTCAAGGGAGAAAGGTTATTGGATATGGAATTAATTGAGAAGGCATCATTTAGGAATAAACCTTAAGCTAGATCATAAAAGAAGTACAAAGATTTCAATTAGCAGAAAGGAAAAAGAATTATAGGGAAGAAGAGTGACATCAGCAAAAGCATTAACATTAGAACAAGAAACGCATTGAAGAGAATTAGAGTTCGAAAGGAGATAGGTCTGAAAGGATCAGTCTCTTAGCTGTGCAAGAAAAGTCAACTGCTATGAGGAAATGAGTTCTCAGTCATTGAATATAAAACGATATGGCACCACTTGCCCGAACTGAGCAGTTAATTGCTTTCCAACCCAAATTATACAAAAAGCAGTAAATCTACACTCTCTGCTGTGACTCCAGAAGTTAAAAGGAGAAAGAAGCAAGAGAAGCCAAGTCCAAACTAGCGATTAGGGATATGGAAGAAGAGGCTGGAGAGTAACATGAGCCTCACTGGACCTGTGACATGGAAACATGAATAAAATATATTTATAATCCCCCTATATTCCTCTCATTCCTTTCTTCATACTAATTCATCTGAAAGGTGCCAGACCTATCAATGCTAGGACAAAATGCCCTTTAGTACTTGCAAAGACAAGTTCACATGCTAACTCAGTCACTGCCCAGTGGAGGATGTTCCTCTGTTCCCCACAACCTTTCTCACCCCAGAAATGGGGCTAAAGTCTGGCCCAGAATAGGTTAAAATGATTTCCTTCTAACTGTCCCACACAAGGCACTGCTTATTCTATTAAAACTTGTCAGCGAGGTTGAAATCCAGAAAATTCAAAATCTTGCTTAAAGTTATAATAATTTGCAAATAAGCAGATGGACTATAAAAGTGTAGATGAGAGATGGGAAGGAAGAAGAGACTTGGGAGGAAAAGGAAAAGGAAAATGAAAAGAGCAACAAACTATTGAAATGAAACCTCATTTAGCTGGAACCCTAAATAATTTTCTGCTTTTGTTGTTCAAAACCCACCTTAGCAAAACAAACAAAACCAGCTAGCTAAACAAGTTTCAATCCCTTGCAATAAGTAAGAGAAAGAGACGGCAAAGAATGAAGAGAAACAAAAAAATCAGCTTCTCAGGCTTGAACTTCAAAAGCCAAAGCAGTGGCATGAAATATGTGTTCAAGCAAAGCTCTAACATGAAAAAATACACTGCCTCAGAGTCCCCTAGGAGATCAAATGACAACTAGAAAACACGCTTCAGTCAGAGCTTGCCTGGAATAACACCCCAATTCAACTTTACAGTTGCTGTCTCCATCCCCACAAACGGGGAGGACTGAACTCTGGTAATGAACCTGCTGTGGAGGTGCCACTACCAGATCCTAAAAAAAAAAAAATGAAAAGAAAAATCGAATGGGCTTATTTTACCCTTGTGACAGCCTTAAGGCGCCATCTGCAGTTCTTAGGTAAGACTGCAATAAGTTAGGGCCACCCACTGTCAAGAGAAAAGAAAACAAAGAAATGTTAAATTCAAGTGGGGGCGGGGGGAGTCCTCAAAAGCCCCTGGGTCAGAGTAAATGCAAACATAGCTTTAAGACACAATGCCTAGGAAAAGATCTAAGGGCCTTATTGGCTATAAGCTCAATGAGCAACCAAAAAAAGCTAATAAATTCTTAGGCTGCTTGATTTAAAGGATGATATATTGTCTAGACCTTGAGAACTTAATAACCCCACAGTACCCTGTTCTGTCTGAACACATCTGAGAATTGCATTTAGTTCTGGGTACCACAATTTAAGAGCAATATTGACAAGAGCCATAAAAATGTTCATACCTTTTGACCCAGTAATCCCACCCATGAGAATTTATTCTGAAATAATTCAAGAGAATAGATGAATTAGAAACATGAAGATATTGATGTAGCACTATATAACAACAAAAAAATATATTAATAGCCTAAATGTCTCACAAACAAGGGGGAGACATATTATACAGTATTAAAATATAAATGATGTGACATTTGAAAAAAAATGTGATAATGCATGCTACAAATGGCTGAATCTTGAAGACATTATGACTGGAAGAAGACATTGTATGATTCCATTTACATAAAATGTCCAGGATAGGCAAAATGTCCAAAAGGAGACATTGTATGATCCATTTACATAAAATGTCCAGGATAGGCAAATCTACAGAGACAAAAAGTAGATTAGTAGTTGCTGGGAGTTGGGGAGAGGAAAGAATGGAGAGTGATTGTAAATGGGTGTGGGTTACTTTTGGGGGTGGTAAAAACGGTCTGAAATTAGATAGCGTTGATGTTTGCACAACCTTATGAATATACTAAAACTCACAAAATAGTATACTTTAAAAAGGTGAGTTTTATGGCATGTGAATTACACCTCAATAAAATACATACATATGAAGATTTCATAGTAATATGTATAAATGCTCATGATTCCATGAAGGGAAAAAACAGTATAAAATTATATCCTTGATCTGATTCAATCATGTAAAATTACTTATGTAAATTCATGAATGAGGACCAGAAAAGGACATGAATAAATGAAAACAGTTTGATATAAGTGAATTTTTTATTGAGGTAGGGGGAGGAATGGTGGCCATTATATTGTTCTTTGAGTAATGAAATATTTTTCTTCCCAAGACAGTGTCCACAAGAGGGCAGACAAAAGATGACAAATCAAACCATTTAACACAAGCAGGGGCTGAAAAGAATCCCGAATCTGGTGTTGAAAGCAATCTTAGAGGTCATTTGAGTCCAACTTCCTCATACTGCAAAAAAAAACTGAGGCCCAGAGTGATGAAGTGGCTCATACCAAGTCTGCCGACTTGTCATGCAAGAGGCAGAAGTAGAACACTAACCTCCTCACTTCTCCATCCATGCTTTCTACCAAATTACAGTGCTTCCTAAAACAAGGCAATGTTTAATCTAGAAAAGTGAAGGTTTAGTGGGATACGAGATGAAGGGTGGGTCCTCTTCAAGAAAGGGTTTTTTGTTGGTTTTTGGTTTTTTGTAGTAAAAGATGGCAAATCTAGAAAGAAATTACAGAGAAGTTAATTTTAATCCAATAAAAGAACTTTTTAACAATTAAGGGTATCCAAAAGGTGGGATAAGAAGGGAATTTTTTATTCAAGCAAAAGCCAAAATGGTTCCCTCTGAAGCAAGCTATTCTCAAGATTCTACACTGAATATGTACTTGGGATAGAAGCTTTCTCAGTTCCCTTTCAACTCTTTTAAAAGATTAATAAATTTCTTATTTGTGGCTGCGGAAGAATATGAAATCATTAGATTAAATCAACTCAGGTAGAGAATAAGGAAGACTTCTTGCTTGCAGATACCTTATTTATTTGTTTTTAATTACTTTAGCAGATTTCTTTTAACTGATTTTCAGTATGTCAGATCTTTTGGGAAGCATATTTCCAGAAAAAAATCTCTCAGTGATTATGTCCTAGAGTTGGAAGCAATATAGTATTTACTTCCAGAAGTTCTAAATTCACATAATTTTGTAATATTTCTTCCTTTAAAAAAAAAAAAAGATTGTTCGCAACAACATGGATGGATCTTGAGGGCATTATGCTAAGTGAAATAAGTCAGACAGAGAAATTCATACCATGTGATCTCACTTATATGTGGAATCTAAAAACAAAAATAAAAAAGAAGCTCATACAGAGAATAGATTGGTGGTTGCCAGAGGCAGGGAATAAGTAGATGGGCAAAATAGGTGAAGGTGGACAAAGGTACAAACTTCCAGTTATAAAATAAATAAGTCATGGGGTTGTAATGTACAGCATGACAACTATAATACTACTGTATTACACATTTGAAAGTTGCTAAGACAGTAAATCTTAAAAGCTCTCAATCACGAGAAAAAAAAATTGTAACTATATATGGCAATGGATGGTAACTAGATTTATTGTAGTGATTATTTCACAATATATACAAATATTGAATCATTGTCATACACCTGAAATCAATACAATATATGATAATTATACCTCAATTTTTAAAAATGAAAATAGAAATAAAATGTCTTGGCTGACAACACAAATTTATGTCACAACAGTCAGAATTTAAACCCCAGTTTAGCCACTTAAAAGTTATTAGGTAAATTACTTAATCTCCCTATGACTGTCTACTAATCTATATAGTAAAAATAATAATAACCTTCCCTGAGGAGTTGATGGAATTGCTTGATTAACATCACCATATGTATCGTGCTTAACAAGTTGCCTAGAATCTAGAAATAGTTCAATAAAAGGTTATTGTTATCCTTTAAAAAAAGGCTGGGCTATACCATTGGCTATTAGATATATAAATAGATGCCCTCTGGGGTGGATGGTGGTTTAATCCTGGCAAAGACGCAATTTCAGTACCTGCTCATAGGCCAGGAAAAGAAGGAAGATGAAATCCAAACATGGTTTAATCAGTCTTTCCTACAAAGAGGTAATAAGCATTCTTTAACCTCGTTCTCATTTCTCACCTCGTGTCCTAGCCCGTATCCACAAAACTCTTTCCTGTGGAAAGCTTAATACCAATCCACACTGAAGTGACCAATGGGGATAAGATTTGGGGAGCAGACCACCTATACTGTAGCACCTCATAAAATATATATACCTCTGCTTTTCTGCATAGAACTGAGACTCCAAATGTCAGGAAACAGCCTCTCTAACTGAAATGAATCTGCCAAAGGATGACAAGAGAGTGGTGCAAGGAGAATCTGCAAGTGAAAGAGCCATTTTACAAGTAGTTCTCCATCTCCTTCCCTTGAAATTCATCTTAGCTTCAGAGTTATCTCATTCTGAGGTCTTCTGCCATCACAACTGACTCAGATGAGCTCTGCCCATTTTAAAACTACAGCCCAATAATAGCCAAACATAAACTACTTTTCTGGTTCCTCATAAACAGCTAAGAAAGGCTGCAATTTTCTTTTCTTAATTATAAAACAAGAACAAGTCTAGACAAGACTGGTGGCAGGGGTGGGGGGTGGGCAGAGGGACCACTTGTAACCCTACCACAACTCAGCATTCTTATTTACTTCTTTCTAATTGTTATCTGTAAGCATTCATACACTTTTTTACAGGAAACCAAAGGAGAAAATTTTTTAATGTAAAATATACTAAGACACTCTCAGAAAATTCAGTCTTTCAGGTAGAACCTTCATTCTATACCAGTTAACTCACTAGACGCTCAAGCCCCATTTCCTTACAAAGGCTGAAAATGGGAAAGATAGCTACTGGTTATATTTGCTCACTCTGCATATGCTATCTTTTTTACCACAGCAAATCTTTATAAGTACTTACTACTGTCTCAATTTTAGAGGAAATCAAAGTTAAAGAAACCCAAGATCACATAGCTAAAAAATCATGGAACCAGATTCAAAGCCTAATCTTAATCTTTCTGACTCTAAAAGCCATGCTCCATCAAAAGACAAGTCATAGTCTGGAGAAATGCCTACAATGCATAAAACAAAGGGTTAAGGTTTTAACAAGCAAAGATACCAACAAAACAGATTTCATGAAGATACAAAGAAACATGATTTTTAAAAAAAAATGTAGATAATAAGATCAAGCAATTCACTAAAGAGGAAATACAAGTGCTCAATAAACATTGGAAAAGATGCCAAACTTCCCTACCAGTCAAGGGAAAGGCAAATTAAAGTAAGCAGATACTACTGCTCACTCATCATCTTGGCAAAAATTTAAGAGTGATAACAGTCCATGTCAGTTATAAAAAAAGGGCTACTTTCTTACACTGCTGGTGGAAGTGTAAATTGTTACACTTTTCTAGAAGTAACTGGATAAAATATCAATCAAAATTTTAAATATATATTCTGTTTGACCCTACATTAGCACTTATTAAAATCTAGCCTCAAAAAACCAAAAAGCACTGGTACACATATTTAAAGATATTTATTGTAGCCTTGCTCATGTTGGAAAAATAGAAACTGCTCATCAACAGCTTCCATTTGAATAAATTAAAATATACCCATATTTTTGTAACAAAAACTCATAATAAAATTTAAGGACAGTAAAATAATTTTTCAAATCAAGTAAATCATTCTTTTGCCTTTTTCCTTATAGACTATCTTTAATATACTTACATTTTACAGATGTAGTGCTACATATAATGTTAATAAGTTACTAATTAATAGCTTATGAAAAAGCCTCATTAAAATTCCATGTGACAATTTGACAAATTGTAAGTATTTTTCAAAAAAAAATGGATATCATTTTTGGCAACTTTTAAAAGGTAGGAAAGCTAATTTGGTCTTGAAATTTTAAAAAATTTTAAAATTAAAGTTTTTATATATGAATGCAAAGAAAAAAGTCTACAAATTTCATTGCTCTAATTGATTGGAGCTTTTTTAAAAATTTGTAGAGAATATTAACCAAAATAATTTTACTTTTAAAATATACATACACTGCTCAGAGCTAACTTCCAGAAAAAAGAAGAAAAAAGTAGGAGATACACACACACACACACACACACACACACACACACACACACACACACACAAAGAAGAGGAAGAAAACAGTGGTAAAGGTACATAATTTAAACATCATGCGCCTGGTCTACAGTCTTTCTCTGCATCCTGAAATGTTTCTTCTATACTTGACTAGTTACTTGAGAATTAAAGAAGCTCCCTTAAGGTGTTCAAGCTGCTGGTTCCCTAGAGTTTCCCCAAAGTCCCTATAAGGGTATATGAGATATATAACCAGGACTTTTTCCATGAGTCCCCATAAAACAATGTCATTTGTCCCTTTCCCAATATCCCAATGCACTCTATTTACACCTGTATGACACTTATTTCAAAACATTGTACAAAGTGGACTTTGATATCTGTGTACCTGTGTTCCTATCCCTCACTAGACTGTAAGCACCCAGAGAGCAAGGGTATACCCATTTAAAGTTTGAGGGCTCTCCACAATACACCTCCAAGCAGAATAGTCTTTGATAGGGGACCACCCCCTACCCACAGCAGCTTGTTCCTTTTAGGGAAAAGTGTAGCTCCTAGAAAGTTCTCCTATAAATGGAATTTAAATATTTTTCTGAAATTTTGAAATTTAGCACCAGTCTTACCTCTCAGTGATCCACAGCATAGATCAAATCCCTCGTGTCACAGGACAACTTGTGAAATATTAGAACCTTCATATTTTTACTTCAATGTCCCAACTCAGTGCTGTGCACATTTAAAAAAAAAAAAGTTAAATAAACTTCTTCCCTTACTGATCAA
This sequence comes from Pteropus alecto, assembly GCF_000325575.1. Lineage (NCBI taxonomy): Eukaryota > Metazoa > Chordata > Mammalia > Chiroptera > Pteropodidae > Pteropus > Pteropus alecto. The sequence goes on from NW_006439717.1 coordinate 1,107,625, forward strand.
TATACCAGGGGTGGGATAAGGTGGTATATGCTCTAAAAGATATTTTATAATATGTTTTTCATTTCACTATGTGCTTTCAAGGAAAAAAAAAGTCAGAAATACAATAGCCAAAAATTCAGAAATTTAATGCGTAATTATATTCTTCCACCACAATACTTTTCTCATCTCCCCTATAAGCTGACAGTTTCTTTAATGCTGTTGGATGCCCCCACCTGGGCAAAACTGAGCTGGGACAATCTGCCCAGCTCTGCCAGGAAAAGTCCATCCTCAAGGGAAAGTTTCTTCTCATATCCAGGATACCCTGGGCTTCCTGGGCTGACTCAGGACTTCATATGCAGCCTGGATCTCCAAGAAGTGCCTTTGAGCCTCTTCTGTCTGGTGCTGGTTGTGGTCAGGGTGCCAGATCTTCACTAGCTCCCGGTATCTCCGATGTATTTCTTCATTTGTTGCCCCCTCTAAGACACCCAAAACCTTAGGAAAAACAGATATTGACAAATTAGAATCCGGTAAGTTGTCTGAGTACCTGGGTCTCCCCTTCCTCCTTTGCTAAATCAGGCTATGTTATCTCTGGAGTTGGCTTCTACTTGCCTGTGAGAAAGGCTCAGATCTCAGATTAAAATTGCAGCCTTTTGAAACATGGACAGGCTCTGGATCTCATGGTAAGAACCAGGGTTTGCCTTTAATCACAGCTACCCACTTTCTAATCTGGAATTTCACACCCCTGACAAGATCTCCTCCTTACAAGAGAAATAAGAATATGTATCCACCAAACACATGTACAAGACTGTCAATAGCAGCTTTATTCAATATAGCTTCAAACAAGAAACAAACCAAAGGTTCATTAACAATAGAGTGGATAAATATATTCTGGCATATTCATTCATACAATGGGATACTACACAATAAAGAAAACAAACACTTTACAATTGTGTGCAACAGTATGAACAAAGCTCACAGACATATATTGAATGAAAGAAGTCAGACACAAAAGAATACATACTAAATGATTTCGTTTATATGAAGTTCAAGAATGGACAAAACTAATCTATGGTAACAGAAGTCAGAATAGAGGTTACCTCTGAGGAAAGGAGTATAGATTGAGAAAGGGGCATGAGGGAACCTTCTTAGGGATGGAAATATTCCATACCTTGATCTGAGTGGTGGTACACAGGTGTATGTGTAACATTAATATATGTTATACCGCAATAAAAAGTAGATAATATACACATATTTTCCCCCACTCATTATTAGAGCCTCTGCGCATTCATCCATTGCACAGAGAAACCCCAGGACATCTTTCTGGGGCCTGACTCAGCAGACATGAAAATGGTACATAAGGGGATCCCACATAAGGGGCACTGGCTCCAATAAGGCTTAGCCTAACTCCCCGAGCCCTCTCAGACAGGAATGAGAGGGAAAAAAGCCTTACCTGGTAAGCCAGCTGACGCTTCTCATCTTGAAAACTGTGAACAAACTCATAGAGCTTCTCCCACTCCTGGAAGTAGCTGCTGCTGAAGCCAGGATCCCCCACTAGCAGCCTCCAAAACCGGTAAGGCAGAAGGAGGACAGACTCCATGAGGCGGCCAAAGAGAGGGAAGAAGCTGAACCAACTCAAGAAGGAGCCAAGGGTCTCTGCCACATAGCTGAGGGTGGCAGCTGTGTTGTAGAGGGCGCTGTATGCTAGTGGGCCTGTGAAAGCAAGGTAAGCTAAGCCCAGGCGGTAGAGCCGCACACTGAGAGTCTCTGATCCAACTGAAGCTTTGTAGCGGCGATGCTTCTGGGCTGTGATGCTGGCCGCCAAGCTGATGGGCAGGATGGCTATGGAGTAGCCATAAAAGATAGGGGAAGTAAGAAATGCTGCTGCCAGAGTGTTCTTAAAGTCTGAGGTCTGGTTGCCGACAGCGGCCACTAGCAAGACCCCTAAGCCAACTGCCAGTGGGAGGCCCACAATATAGAAGCTGGCCATGAAAGAAAGGCTAATGAGAGCCACAAGGCCAAAATAGATGCCCACTATCATCTGGGCGGCAAAGCGAATGGGACTCAAAGGAGGTGTCCCTGTTCCTGAGCTCTGTCTCTGCCCCTGGGCTCTGTTGGCCTGAGCTACAAAGCTTGGAAGCTTCCAGAACTCCAAGAGCCAGCCCAGCCCGCCACCCCCCAGGGTAAGCATCCAGAGTAATGCATGGCTGTCCCGACCCAGGTACAGGTGGTGGAGTCCAGCAGGGCCCCCTACAGCCCAGAGGGCATAGGTTATCAGGAGTCCCTTGGCCATATTTTAGGGAAAAGTTCTCAGAACGAGTCCAGTGGCACCTGAAATTGTTCCGAGTGCATAAATATGGGGTCCTCTGTGAGAATCATGACCATCACAGCCCCAGAGTTATCCTTAGACCCTAAGAGATGAAAAAAAGCAGCTGTAAGACTATAACCAGGTCCCAATACAGTAATCTTTTGTCCTAATAATAATCGAGTCCAGATCTCCCTGAGTGTCCCTGAAATGCTGGTTCTCCCATACCTTTTGATATAGCACCTCAAGTCTGTTTTTTATAACCATAGCAACCCCAAATTTAGGGGAGAAGAATGTTTTAAATGCCTTCAGTTGAGTAACTGAGAGAACTCAGCACCCAAACAAGAAAAGCGGAAGCTTAAATTTTAGACTTCACCTCAGACTAATGACCCTGAAAATGATTCATGGGGGAGTGGAGCGAATAGGAGTGAATACCATGCCCTTCTTAAGTTTCTACACATTTGGAAAGTCCCTGCCCCACCCCTCCAGCCCCCAATCAACGCCATCTATGGCAGCCCTCATACATCTGGCCAAAGTTTTAGCCCCTCTCCAGCCTTCCCAGCTCTCTAGGCCATGAAATATTCTCATAAGGCAAACTTGAAACAGCTCTGGGAAACTACATTTTGATCTAGACCCTGGCACCCCACAATTCAACCACCTCCTTCCAGGGCAGACTTAGAAAGTCTCTCCAAAGCAGTCTAATGAATGAATCACCAGAATATCATACCAGATGCCAAAGTGTGCCTGCCAGTCTCTCCCCTCTACTTAGAGTGGGCCTCATGACCACCAGCCAGCCAGTACCCGCTATTCCCAAGATGAGTGCCCGTACCTGGGTATCCTGGCTCCCAGGCCCGGCAGACCAGTCATTTCCTTGGACCACAGAGTCAAAATGGCCCTTCTCACTCTGCTTCCACTTCCATCCAAATGGACTTTGTCTTTCTGTGTTTGCTGTGTCAACAGAAGTCTGCCTTTGGGGCCAGGCCCCTCCCCAAGGCCCTCCCCAGCCTCCTCGGGATCACCTTTCAACCTTAGGCCCTTCTCACCCGCCCCCTCGGGTAAAGTCAGTTTAAGGTTTTCTGGGCGTAGCCAGCTTCCCCAGGCTTCAAGGGGAGGCGCAGCACCCCTCTCCAGGCCAGGCGCGCCTGCACTGCCGCGACCGCCAGGTGGCGCTGCTGCTCATGGAAAGATAGGTTGGGTCCCCAGACTCACCTTGTTAAGATAGCCCCGCAAAGCAGTCCAGAGCAGTCCGCTATCATTGTCCTTTTCCACCTCCATAAATGGGAAGATGTCTCCTCCATCACCTCAGTTTGCACTTTCCTCTCTCCCTACGTGCCCTTCAAGACTGCCTTGAATGGCTCCATTTCCAACTCCTCAAAGGCAGAGACACCATCAACAGGCTGTAGGAGATAATCTCCACACACACGCACCCGAGTTTGCCTCACTGCCTTGCCTCCAGGCGTGGCAGTTAAGGAGCACTATGTCTAGATCTCAGCCTGAGACCTGAGGAGACACCCGATCCGGAGGGAGCCCCAAGTCGACTGTAACCTGCCAGCTCTGGCGAGAAGGAGAACCAGGAGCAAAGTGGGTGAGGGGCATCCCACCAGGAGAGCAAGGCCGTAGCCCGAGAATAGTCTGGCTTCCTACTTCCTTGATGCTGGGATGAAGCTGAGATGCAAGATGCCTTCATTTCAGTGTCCTGGGCTCCAATCCTGGTTCTGCTACATGACCTTGGACAAGTCACGACGCTGCTTGGGTCTGTTTCCTCCTCTGTACAGAAAAGACTTGAATCTCCAAGGTTTCCCAGCCTTGACTTGGGGGTGGGGCGGGCCTGGTGGGCCTCACCCATGTCGCCACCCCACAATCGGCAGAGTATTTCTGTTCCCTCCACTCTCCCAGCCCCCTCAGTCCTTATCCTGGCCTGGAGAGAGAAGGCGGCTCTCCATATTGCCCCTTAGGGCGCATTGATGGCCAGGGCTGGAAAAGGCCCCAAAGCGACCCGGGAACCGCCGGCTGGGGGTTGCGGCGGATGGGGCGCTGAATAATGAATGAGACTTAATTGGGCTGGCACTGCGCGGTGGTGCACTAAGCTCGGCAAACAGCGTTGGCGGCGGTTGCTGCCGCTGGACAAACAAACTAGCTCCCAGCACTGGGAGCTGGGCGGGAGCGGCAGAGGTGGGAGGGGGAGGGGGAGGGAAGGGGCAGGCTTCTGCGGCCCCTGGGCTACAGGAGGAACCCAGGAGTGTGGGGCTGCGCTGGCTTCCCAGAGAGGGGTCTCAGGAAGCGAAGACTGGAGAGTGAGAGAAGCGGATTGTGCGGCGGGAGCCAGGGGCCTCAGGCAACCTGAGAGCGAGGAAAATATGGAGAAATGAGTGAAGAGTGGAGGAGAGAGAGAAGTGAGAAAGGAAAAGGTGCACCGGGGAGGAGCTGCAGCGGGGCGAAGGAGGGAGAAGAGCAGTTACCTAGGGGAAAGAGAAGAGCGATGGAGGAACAAGTGAAGGGAGGCGCCAGGGCCCGGGAGAAGAAGAATTGGAGAAGAGTCAAGGAGAGGGATGGGAGGTGACCGGAATGAGAAAGAGAGGGCGGCGGGGCGGGAGTGAGACGCCCCTGCCTCCACCTCGCCTGCAGCGCTCCCGCCCTAGCGCTTTCTCCAGTCGCCCGCACTCACTTTGTCACAATTACGGGGCCGTCACTAGGCCCGGATTGTTTTCCCCAAATTGTTGTTCTATAAACTGGCGTGGGGGTGGGGAGTGGGGGGATCCGATAAGCTGAAATTGCCCTGGGGGGCATGGTGGTGTATGTACCCACAAGCAGACCGGGGTGGACAGGTGAATCCAGTAACCCACCCGGGAATTCTGGCTGCTGCCCCAGCCTCGTAGCTGATCCCGCTTCTAAACTTCCTGTCCCATCTCAGCCTCACTTCCTCGGTTTCCCCAACAGAGAACTGCAAGGATGGCTTGTCAGGGACAGTGGAGACAGTTGTAAGTGGGGCCCAAACTTCCCTGCTCACCCCACTCTCTTTTGTTCTTCACTATTCTGGTAACAGGGAGAGGGGATCTATCCCAGCTCAGCTGTCCCCAGAGCTCTGATCACCCTAGCTGAATGGCCAGACTCCCACCCCCAGCCCCACCCGCGCCCTGAAGCCCCCAGCTCCCGTGCCTCTCGGTGCCCCACGCCACCTTGCTGTCCTTCAATTCCGCAAACATCTGTTGCGCGCCGACTGTGAGCTAGAGCCGCGCCAGGCTTTCTCCCCCGCCCTATTCCCACCGCCCGCCAAAAACTCTCCCCCGCCGTCCGCCGCTTCCTGGCCTGGCTGGCCTGTCGGCTTCGTGACAGCCGCTGCTGAAGCCCAGGCCTCGCGGGAGCGGCCGCAGAGGAGCCGCCGCATGGCTGGCTCCGACATCGGCCTCCCCGGCGGCTCCAGGGGCAACGGAGGGTGGCGGCCGCTGAAGCGAGACGGGAGCTGGCCCTCAGAGTTGGCAGAGCTGGGCGAGGGAGGAAGGGACTCCTGGGTGAGCTTGTGTCCCGGTCTCTAAGGCCTGCCATTCCATTGCCCTGGGGTTCACCCTGACCTGGACGCTGCCTGGATCCTCGCGCCTAGGATGCGGTTGGCTCCCTGTGCCCCCTCCCCCAATCCGGTGATTTACACCCAGGCTCCGCGCAGCGCCGCTTCCCAATCAGGAATATCGACCCCAGGCGGGGCCCCCCGGCCGCATCGATCCCTCTAAGGCTCGGGATTTAAAAATGTCAAATTTGCCTTTTCCAGGAGGGCGGAGGGGCGAGAGCCTGGAGGAGGGCGTCTTGGAGCGGGGCTGACAGCGGGCCATCGACCAGGCGCCTGTGCCCAGAATAAGAAGAGACCTGGCCATAGGCAGGTTCTGACACTGCATGACCATCCTTGGGCTGCGGTCACCTCTGAAAGGGGCAGGAAGAAAGCCCTCCTCCCTCTTCCTATTCCAATGGGCCTCACTATTCCCCTGGACTATTTATTCCCAGAGGGAGAAGCTCCAGAGGAACAGAGACCCCCAAAGGTAGGGAGATAAATTTGAAAGAAATCTCTAAATGTGGAGATATGCAGACACAAGAAGGGCTGCAGAGATAAAGATATAGAGGCTCCAAGTGATACCCTAGCTATCAGGTAGAGCAAGGAAAAGGGAAGGTGGCTGAAAGACACACTGTAAAAAGAACAGGAGACCAGAGATCCAGAATCCCAACTCTCCGCCTTGTAGACCCAGGAGATTTAGGGCTGGGGAGAAAGCCAGGCTCAATCTTTTCGTGTGTTTGAGAATGGGGAAGGAGAGTGGAGACAAAGCCAGGTGATCAGAGTTATCAGAGAGAAGAATTGGAATATAATTAGCATTATCCTCCCAAGTCTTTGACTAGTAACTGGATCTGAGATCCAAAAGGTAAGGGTCCCAGGGGCCACTAGCCCAGGCCCCAAAGAAGTGTGCTCCCTCGGAGATCTGATGATCTGCTCCTTCCCTTCTTGAGGTCCATCTCTTCCTCTCTGACCCCCACCAGCCTGGAGATACTCATGTCACATCTTATATCAGAGACTATTTGTATATGTGGAGACTGTGTATATGTGTAAGGGTGTAGACTACAGAGAACTGGTAGTAACCACTTTCTTCCCCAGGACTCAGCAATTGGGTCTCCAGACTTTGGGGGTGGGGGACATCCACTACTTTCAGGAAGCTTGGGGAAGGGATGATACTTGAGGTGTAGGTGATGGAAGGGACCAGTTACCCAGACCAGCATTCTCACAGTTAACATCTATCCCCCAGCCCCGGCAGCACACCTCAGCTGTCACTGTGCACACTGCCGTCTCCTACAGAACTGAAGACAGAGAGCTGACAGCAAGTGGTGCGGCTGGAGCCGGGCACAGACACGCAGGGAGGGATAGCGGCTCATCCTCAGACACTTGCAGCTCACACCTCTGCTGACAAAATCAAGCCAACACATCTCTAACGCTGACACACAGTCACTGACCTCCATGTGCGATCCACACCCATCAATGCCTGTCATACACAGGCGCACACGCGCACAGTTCCTCGCAGGTCAGGCTGAAGCGCCTA
>NW_006439717.1:1115421-1122833 GCF_000325575.1 Pteropus alecto
TTCTTAACATCTCAGACCTTAAATCGCCTAACCCGAGGAGAGGGCTTAGGTCCCCAAATTGTGCAACCAGGGCCAGCCACAACAGCTGACAGGAAGAGCTCAAGGAAGTCAAGTATCAGGGTCAGGCAAAGAACCCAGAGATGACCAGGCGGTGGGGCTGTTAAACGCCTCCCTTACTTTCCCTCTTCCCCGCACGTCCACTTGCTGGCCTCCCGGCCCGCCGTCCGCCTGTCAGTCGAGTAATGAATGCGCGCTCGGGGCCCCGGGCCCCTCCGGAGTCGTTCATCACTGCCAGCAACGCCCTCTTCTCTGCCGCCCGCCGGGAGGGTTAAGCGGTACAGGCAGCGAGAGCCCCTCTCCCCCCACCTCACCACTAATTGTCAGATTGAGATGTTGATTTGTCAGCTGGGAGCTAGCGCCAAAGAATCTGCAGTAAAAACCCAGACTCCTTGAGCTTCCTTTCGATTCCATTCTGGCTCACCCAGGCTTTGAGCTTTTCCGGATTTGATGTGGATAGGTTGGATTTCAATTAAGAGATGGGGGATAGAAGAGCAATATGATCCTATTCTGATAGGTGGTGCACCAGGCTACAGACCCTCAGTTTCCCTAAGGGGGCTCGCCCTGGGCGCATTTCCCCTTGAACAGACTTGAGGCCCAAGGCCTTCGCACTCCAGCCTCCCAGCAGGGGACGCCTGGGCCACCACCCTCCCCTCTCCTGCAACTAGAGTTCCCGATTCCTCACTGGAAGCCCCCAAGCAGCAGTCCCCATTGCCCGCCTTCAGGGAACTCCCTGGGCCATATCCTGCCTCTTCTCTTCTGCACCTGCCTCCCTCCTTCCGCAGTCTTCCATTCTCCCATAGGAGGCGCCCTGTTGCAGGTCCGCCCTTACACTGCCCTAGGCGCCTAGGCTGCAATCCCACTCCTGCCCTCTCCCCAGCCCCTGCCCCGGAGCTCCCCTGGCGGCCGGCTGAGTGACGGGCGGCGGGTGATTATGCGGAGCGGGGAGCGGGGTGCGCCGCGGGCGGCAGCGCTGACCCTTCACATTTCCGATCCGCCGGGACCCTCATCCATCCGAAGCCGCTCTTTGTCTGGCCGCCTAATTGCCGGCGGACAGGATGGATGGCGGGACCGACAGCCGCGGAATCCCTAATAAAGGCCGCGGCCGCCGGGGAGGGAGAACGGGAAGGAGGGGGAGCAAGAAGGAAGGGATGGAAGGAGGTGGGAGGAAGCACCCGGCTGCGGCCGCCGAATCAGAGCCGTTACGCGCGGCGCACACTCGAGACAGGCCAGCCTAGGGTTCAGGACCAGGAGTCCCGGGTCGACATGGGTCCGAGCGCAGTGTGTGTGGGGCTTGTTAAGTCTCCTGCTTGTTGGAGAAAAGAACTAGGGGCCCCAGTAAAAAGAGCATCGTAAGGCCGGCGCTTGGGGCTGCCTCCTGGGCTCTGGGTCCTCAACCGCAGGCATCCCCCCTCCTCTGCTCACCTGTCGGCCTCCCAGCGCGGGATCCAACATCCCAGCGGAGAAATGAGGGTCTGACAGCTGCCTGTGCTGCCGCTCGCTACATTTCATTAACTGGAGGCTGGAGCGGAAGGCCGGTGGAGGCGGGGGGAGGGGGGGGGTCTCAAAAATATGTGAAGAGCGAGGCTAGGGCGAGGAGCCACACCTGGCCGGGGTCAAGAGCTCTGGAAGCAAATCAGCAGCGCTCTGTGGCCTGACAGACACCTTGGAAGCAATCTCTACCCACTCCCTGTGGAGCCAGGAGCCAGTCCTCTGCCCCGTGGGTGCGGGCATGACCCTTGGAACCCAAGACTGCACGGAGCTACGTACGGTACCAGAGGCTCCTGCGGGAGAGGAGCGGAAGCCCTAGGCCCGGTGGTGCACTCGCCCTTTAGCCCGGCGACTGAGGCCTGTCTGGCCTCTGTGCAAGGGGGTAAAGTGCATGCAGGCTCTTGGTCTGTGACTGCTTTCCCACCGGGCATGGGAAAAGGAGAAAAGTCCTAAGCCCTCTCTGCCAACTCACGGCCCTTTCTCCTCTTGAGCACATTTTCCTCCCATTCGCTTCATTTCCTTCTGTGCCCTCTCCTCTTCCACCTGAACAGCTCTACTCCACAGCTAACTTCAGCCCACATCCCTTAGCTAGCAATTGAGCACCTGTTGGCTGTCAGGCTTCATAGTACTAGGCTTGGAAGATGTGGGACACGCTGAGCCAAGGCCCTGCCTCGTTGGCTTCACACACAGGTCTCTCCTGAGACGCATCTCGATCTCACTCCCCACTTATGCTTCTCTCACCCTTCCACTGCCTCAAGTGCCATTTCTCTTCTCTTCTCTTTCTCAAGACACTGAGAAGGAAGCCAGGAGATCATAAGTCTGGTTCTGTCACTTTCAGGGTGATACAGGAGAAGCCATTTCTCCTTTTGGGGCCCCAGTTTCCTCATCTGTAAAATGGAGACAATATAGCCACCATTCAGGGGTGCTGCAAGGATGCAATGAGAACTTGCATGTAAAAGCCCTAACATACAGTAAGCACTCAATAATGTTATTTCCTTTTCCATGCTATCGGGTGGATAAAGTTCCTTTCTCTTCATACTAGGGGTTTTGTATCAGGCAACCCAGGCTGTTTCCACTTCTGTATGATCTTAGATGTGGGAACCGAAAGCCAGAGTGTGTGTGTATGGGGCAGGAAGGGAGGAGAACCACATTATGAATGATCCTGAAAGGTGAGGAAGGAAAGAGTACAAGAAAAAAAAAAAAATGCTTCCTTAGATCTTAATGGAAGATCAGCCAGCTAGTCTCTCTCCTCTTACAGACAAGGAAACTGAGGCTTGTGGAGGTTTCACTGCAAGTGACAGGGGCAGATCACACTCCCAGGATCTTTCCTCCTGTTAGCCCTCTATTGCTCATTTCCTCACCTGCTTTCTTCCCTTGAGGGCATCTGGGTCAGTGACAAGGAGTGTGGGAGAACGAACAAAAGGAGAGAATCTTTAAGAAGCCAGGACCTTTCTGCTAGACTTCATAAAATTTTAACATGAAAACTTCCTCAGAGTAGAAGGCACACATCACATGCAAATCATATGCTAATCACATGCTAATCCAAAGTCTGGTCTTCAAAACTCTGAGGCACACTTGGCTGTAAACGCTGGGGGAAATTCTTGGGAGACTCCTGGTTTCCAGGAAAGGAGAGATAGGGATGGGATCCATTAGGGTGAAGTTATGGACTTAGGATTCATTTTAGAATTGGAAAAGAGTCAAGTGTATAATTCGGGGTTAGGGTCAGGGCTAGTGCTGAGTCAAGGGATGAGGTTAAGGCAGGATTTAGGCTGGGCCGCGCTTATAAATAGGAGAGCCTATGAGACTCCTTAAAGGCTTCCTCTCCCCTTCCTTCCCGTATCAGCTTTGTCTCCCACCTCCACTGCTCCTTCTATATCCTGCAACACATCTTTCTCTGCCTACTTCCCATTCCCAACCACACCACCTTCCTGGGTCCTACCCGTTTGGCTGCCTGAGGAGCTCTGGGTAAATTGTCCTAGACCCAAGCTTGGGCCTCAGCATTTCCTTTTGAGCTCAGATACTTGGCTTCTGGCCCCAGGAACACCGACTGGCCTTGACCCTACCGAGGTCTCTTCTTGGCCTAATGTGACAGCTGCAGGGGAAGCAATAAGGACCTGGTGAGCTGGCAGCTTTATTTCAGAGTGTGGGGAAAGAACAACAGAACATGAATAAATTCATAGAGCTGGCCCCTCGCTCCCTGTGAGCCAAGCCCGCTCTCCCCACCATACACATTCGCTGCTGCCTGCAGCCCTGCTGGTCACCGCAGTTCACAGTCTGGGCTGGGGATAGGAGGAGAAGGGAAGCTCCAGAGAGAAGAGAGCTGGGACCCGAAAGGGGCCGAAGTGAGGGGCTCAAAAAGAGGGCCTTGGTGAGTAGGAGAGTGGGGTGGGGATCGGGCTGAGCAAGAGGACCTCTGGTGAGTGGAGGGAGAGGGGAGGAGGAAGGAGCGGCGTGGCAGGACCTGGGGTTGATGGGGCTTGAGGATCAGGCAGGGGAGGCTGATATCAGCTCAGGCCTTCTCTCTCCTCTCTGATCCATCCATCATCCAGCCTGGGGGAGCAGATCCGGAATTAGACATGCACAGGGCCGACATGGCCCTCAGCCCCCCGAGGAAGACAAATGGCGACAAAGACCTTGAATAAAATTTGTATTTATGGTTGGAGGAGGCCCCTCCCCCACCTACTGCCAATTCTTTCTCTCCTAACCCTTTCAAGCACGTAGGGGCCTCCCTCTACACAGGCCCAGCCTCACCAAACCGCCTTTTCCCTGCATCATTATGGGCTAAGAGATGCAGAGAAGGGGTACAGGAAACGAGAGGTGACGAAATCACCTTCCACCCAATAATCATGCTCTGGTATGCCTTGTGCCCTCCATTTTTCACATCGTATTTCTATACACTATAGTCCTAGCCGATCCTAGTCTCTAAGAGGTCCTTTGCAGCTGTTCACATCCAGGGTCTCCAAATATCCCCACTTTGCCAGTTGTGGAGCCCCTTCTCCAAATCTCTGGCCCTGGGGTCTCTATGAGCAAGAAGTTTCCCCCAGAGGGGCCAGACCCTAAGAAAGAATGTAACCACTAGTTTTTTCTCTGGACTCTGGACCCGTATAGAGAGGGATCCGTCAAAGCTGCGTTCCCTCTTGGTCACCTGGAATAGCAGACACAATCACCTCTCACAGGAGGGTGCCTAGCACTCAATCTGCATTTGGGTTAGGTAATTTGCATAACCAACTTCAAATCTCTTCTCTAAACATTTTTGTGTGGGGGCCAGCTTCTCTGGGTTTCCTTGTAACCACAGACCTCTGAGGAAGGGAGGACAGTGGCAGAGGTCTAGGGGCTAGATAAAGCCTGGCGCTAGGGCAGGGCTGAAGCTGACCAGGGCTAGGCAGTGCAAGTGAGTCAAGAGCTTCCTTCTGACTCTTTTCCCCAGTAGACTCTCTACTCTAGTTCCGAGATAGAAGCGATGGCACTCATAGGGTCTCACATTCAAGGATTAAGAGGAAGACAAATACAAAACCTTCCTTCAAATAGCCCTCACACTTACACACAAAGACAATGCACAATTCACAATCCCACTCACCCAGGGACATATTAGGCTAGGGTCCCATGGCCATATCCACACTTGCAGACCACTGTCACAATGCACAGGCCCAGAGCCTACCACTATGCTGAAGGAACGCCCCGCCCCCGCATTTTCCCCACAGTTGATATGTCACATTGGAGTCCGAACACGGACCTGGGTGTCTCTCTGCAGCGCGCCATTTACATTTCTCTCTCTATCTGTCAACCTGTCTTGGCTCCCGTCTCTCTCTCTCCGTCTCTGTCTCTCCCTCTCCCCCTCTGGGGCTGTCAGTCTCTTTTCCAAGCGTTGTCTCTGTCTCTGTGTCTCTATCTGGTTTTCCCTCTCTTTGATTTCTGTCGCTCCTTCTCTGCTTTTCTGTCAGTTTCCTCTTCCCTCCCACAGGCTGGTCTGTTTTCTCACTCTCTGTTGTTCCTTCACTCTCTCGGCTGCTCTGCCTCCCCCCGCAAACACACACTGGGGTCGAGGGTAGGGATGGCTGGAGATTTGCCTTTTCCAATTCAGGCCAACATGTACCCGTTGAACTCTTTACCATATGTTATTTGGTTATGGGTACTGAGGGGTGTGGAATGGTGAATTTCTCTTTTCTCCCCCTTCTTGTTTGTTGGATTTCATTTTCCTTTTTCTTTCTTTTTTCTTTTTTTTGGCGGGGAGGAAGGGGCTCTTTTTAGCTCAGGAATACACTTCTGTCTTCTCTGTGTATTCTCTGGGCTGTGGGAATACCCAACTCCGGGTAGAGGGTGAAAGTAAGGATAGGTTGGGGTATAGTGAACCCCTGCATAATAAGGTTCAGAGCCTGGTAGCAACCACGAGGCTGGGGGCCCGAGGGTGGGGGCCGCTGCCGGCCCCGCCCCCGAGCTTTCCTCTTTGGACGCCAGGGGTCGCTCCACCCCCAGCCGCTTATAGCGGCTCCCGGCGCTCGGCTGCTCACACCACCCGCACCGCGCCCTGGGAGGGAGGGGTGGAAGGTTAGGGACGCAGAGAGGGAGAGCGCTATCAGCAGAGAGACGCGGGGCCAGGGCTCTAGCAGGGGCTGGGGCCTCAGCTGGGGTAGCAAAGCGGGTCAATGCTCTCCAAGAGCCGGAGCGCAAACCTACAAGGAGGTCCAGTCCGGTGAGCACTACCCGAAGCGCAGAGCCTGGGACGTCCAGAGCGCGGAGAGTAGTCCCCACTCCAGCGAGGAGCGATCCGTCTGGGTAGCTGGGGATCTAGGCGCCGCCATCCTTGAGAAAGCAGCTGTCCCGAGAGCAAGCATCCTAGATCTGTAAGAAACCAGCCGTCCGAGAAGCCGCAGATGTCAGGTGCCCGGGAACGTTAGGCTGAACAGGAGGGTAATAGAGGACCACAGGCTCTGAACCGTCGGGAGCTACCCCTGGCTCGACCCACGCGGGGACCTCCGCCTTGACGGAAGGTTTGGGGAACGGCACCTCTGAGGCGGGAACCCACAGAGGAGGGGGGGTCGGGCGCAGCCGTCGGGGGGGGAGGGTTCCGACCCAGGACCGAGCCCGGTCACCGCCTCCGGGGCTCGCAGAAAGCCCTGGGCCTCCGCCGCCATTGCGCCCAAAAGTGAGGAAGACCTGCTGGCCCTGGCTGCATCGCGTCTGAGCCGCCGCAAGCGGGTAGCGGGCGCGGCCGTCGGGGTGGCCATGGTGCTGCTTCTGCTGGTGGCTATTCCGCTGCTGGTGCACAGCTCCCGCGGGCCGGCTCACTACGAGATGCTGGGTCGCTGTCGCATGGTGTGCGACCCACATGGACCCCGAGGCCCAGGACCCGACGGCGCGCCCGTTTCGGTGCCCCCCTTCCCACCGGGCTCCAAGGGAGAGGTGGGCCGGCGTGGGAAGGCAGGTCTGCGAGGGCCCCCGGGACCACCAGGTCCCAGAGGGCCTCCAGGAGAGCCCGGCAGGCCAGGTCTTCCGGGCCCTCCAGGCCCGGGCCCCGGCGGGGTGGCGGCCCCTGTCGGCTACGTGCCTCGCATTGCCTTCTATGCGGGCTTGCGGCGGCCACACGAAGGTTATGAGGTGCTGCGTTTTGATGACGTGGTGACTAACGTGGGCAACGCTTACGAGGCGGCCAGCGGCAAGTTCACCTGCCCTATGCCGGGTGTCTACTTCTTCGCTTACCATGTGCTTATGCGCGGCGGCGACGGCACGAGCATGTGGGCCGACCTGATGAAAAATGGACAGGTGAGATGACCATTTCCCACCTAGCCCCAGATCCGCGGGATCGCTTTGTAAATCTTCCTGCACTCATTACGCAACCCGATCCCCTTCCCCAAACAGCGTCACTG
>NW_006439717.1:1122874-1124157 GCF_000325575.1 Pteropus alecto
GTCAAAGAGGAGTTGGGGCTGGAGGAAAGGAAACGACCTGTCCAGGGTCTCACAGAGCGTTAGGAGTGGTGTCAGAATTAGAATTCGGGATTCAAAGCGTGATGTCTGCAGCCGCCACCTCACACTTCAACTATAGGCAACAGTACACCAAACCTCTTTGATGTCTGGCCCTGCCATTTAGCCTCTTTTGTCCTCCTGCCTTGGGCTACTCTCTCTTCTGCAGCAGCCCTCCTGGACTTCAGGTTTCCCAGCCTTGTGATGGGCCACGAGTTACCTGGAGCCTGGCACCTTGAAATTAGAATGGAATCTGGGTCCAGGCAGTAGGCAGTCAGCAGCCATTCCGTGGGGGAGTTCAGCTTGAATTTTTGAGGAAAATGTAAAAAGAAGAAAAACACTGGCTCACCTGCCCAAGCTCTGTTAGTCCCAGTACCTGGGGCCAGTTCTAGAGAGGAGCTAACCCTCAGCTAATACTGGGTTAGTAGGCAGGGATGAGAAGTGATATGACAGCTAAGTGATCAGCCAGGCCCCTTGAAGAAATGAGTTTGGAGGAGGAAAGAACAAAGGTCAGATAAAGCAGAAGTCTTGGACCCCAGCCTGGTCCAGTAGGCTGCACATTCTCCTTTTAAACCTTTGGCCTCCAGGTTTTGCTGCTCCCTGCTCGGGAGAATAGCCCCAAATGACTTAGCTGGCAGATTGGGACACATCTAAAGGAGTGATAGGCCGCAGGGGTAGGGATTAGGTTAGGTGCCTGGGTAGGAATAAGGTTGGGGTTTAGTGGTGACCTCCAAATGCCTGTGCAGTTGAGTGGTGTTGATGGTGAAGCATCAGGCCTGCTCATCCTGACTGTCTGAAATCTGAGCCCTGCTAAGGCTGCAGCACCCTCCTGTTCCAAGACCCGCAGGCATTACATTGGGGTCTCATTCCAGCAGGGCTGCCCCAGGAGCCCAGGGAAAGGGAGTGAGAGTGTATGTGTGTTTGTATGGGAGTGAGATAGCGTACGTGTGCAAGGGAATGTGAGTGCGTGTGTGATGTGTCTGGGTGTGGGATGTGAAGGTGTGAGAATAGAGCATGTCTATCTGCTTGTGGCACTGAGTGGGTGTGCATGGTCTGTGAAGAGTATCTGTGAGTGGGTGAGGGAGACAGTGTGTACCTGGAGTGTGTCGGATTGGGAGGGACACGGCGTCCCTCCACTCTGTATTCCGCAGCGCCCGCGCTGCGGGCCCTGAGGATGGTAAATAGTGATTAGAATAATGATGAATAATTAATGAGTTAATAACCATCCC
>NW_006439717.1:1124362-1137025 GCF_000325575.1 Pteropus alecto
AAGAGCGGGGGGGGCAGGGCTAGTGGCCAGAGGCGACCAACAGCAGGGAGCCAGAGTGGAGGAGGGGCTACCTGTTGGGGCAGAAGGTGACCCCTAGATGGGGGCTCCAGAGGCACCTGGGAGGCAAGAATGCATCATTGCACCTTCCCACTCTTGCATACACACAGATACATCTGTGCCCTATCACTGGGGAAAGGGACCACAAGTTTAGGAGGCCAAATGGGGTTCAGAATCTTAGAACAGCAGGGAGCCAGAGTGGAGGAGGGGCTACCTGTTGGGGCAGAAGGTGACCCCTAGATGGGGGCTCCAGAGGCACCTGGGAGGCAAGAATGCATCATTGCACCTTCCCACTCTTGCATACACACAGATACATCTGTGCCCTATCACTGGGGAAAGGGACCACAAGTTTAGGAGGCCAAATGGGGTTCAGAATCTTAGAATTTATTCTATTGGCTAATTTTATTTTTTAAATGATAATAATAGCAAAGCCTTACAGTGTTTTCTATATATAGTAACTCATTTATATGTAGTAATTCACATGTAGTAACTCATTTAATCTTAACAGACTTAGAAGGTAGTCTCTATTATTACCTCCACCTTATAGCTCAAATTGAGGACCAGAGAAGAAGTGAAACTTGCCCAAGTCACACAGCTAGTGAATGGTGGTGCCCGTGAAGCTCAGCGATCTTCTGGCCTCTACTTGTCCTCTCCAGCTACTACAGCCAGCTCCCCTAGTGCCGGCTTCACAGGCCTAGCTACACCTACTCAGCCAGACCCCTCTCATCACCCCAGGTCCGCACAGGCCGTCAGGGGGTTGTCATGTTCTCTCTTGATAGGTCCGGGCCAGCGCCATTGCCCAGGACGCGGACCAGAACTACGACTACGCCAGCAACAGCGTGATCCTGCACCTGGATGTGGGCGATGAAGTCTTCATCAAGCTGGATGGCGGGAAGGTGCACGGAGGGAACACCAACAAGTACAGCACTTTTTCTGGCTTCATCATCTACCCAGACTGAGCCGGGCCCCATCCCCCACGCATCCCCCTTCTCCTCGGCTCCCCTCCTTACCCACCTTCAACCCGCCCCACCCCAGGCACCACCCCCATCCTTTGAGAGCCTGGCAGTGGAGCAAACCCTCCTGCTCCTGGAGGAAGCCTTAATGGGCGGACTCTTGGTGCTCTGGGGTATAAGTGGCTGGGGAGCGGAGGCCGGGGCAGAGGAGGAGCTGAGCGGCTTGGGAAGGGAACTGGAGCATCAGTGAGCATCGGGCCTATGAGTAAAGTCCGGAGAGGGGCGGAGGTCGTGCTCCTCTCTTCCGCCGGGAGCTAGAGTAATCTCACTAGCCAGACTTGGCATTTAGGGAGGGAGAGACCAGAAACAGGAGACCACATAGGCGGGAGGAGATGTTTGGACTGGGTAGGCACTGGTCCTCTGTCATGACTTTTTCTCAACTTCCCCACCTCCCCTCATCTCCATTTTTTTGGCCCGGTCCAGCAGCCTTCTTGTGAACTGGAGGAACCAGTGAATTTTTTCCTAGCATTTAAAACTCATTCTGTACAGTCCCCATTTCACTCCCATCCTGGCTGGGCCCTGGGGCTACAGCTGTTGTTGTCTCATCCAATAAAGTGAAGTTAGAGAACATGCGTGCCTCTTAACTGGAGCACAGAGTGGGGACAAGTGGCCGACCCATTCCCTTACTCTTCTCAAGGACTCCCACCCTACCAGAGGCAAAAGTTTAGTTCTTCCAGGCAAGGCCTGCCTCTGGGGGAGAAGAGGAGGGTAGTAGTTCAGGGCTTCTGCTGTGATATGAAAAGGGGGAGGTGGGGTGGTATCAGCTTCAGGGGAGCTTTGAGCCTTACACTGTGGGGAGACACCAACCAGAGTAACACTAACACGAGAGGGTTCCAAGGATATGGGTCTGGTTCCTCAGCTTTCTGCCAGATGTAGGAAAAGAGTTGTAAGAGGAGCTCTAATAGGGGATGAGGGAGTTACTGACAGCTCCTGAAAGTGGCACTGATCTCAAGAACAGCAGGTCTACAAAGGCCCACATTTGACCCCCAACACACTTATAGAGCTTGCTGAGCAGTAGTGTGGGCAGGAGTGGGATGACTTCCTCCCTTTAGGCCAGCTCCAATGTGAGGGAGCCTGGAAGATCCCGAGAACCCAGGGCTGGCTCTAAGATGGAGGACACTGCCACCATGTGGGCAACTGGAGAACAACAGCAGTAGCTGGCCTAGGTTAGACTAGATGGAAACAGACATTCTCGACATTGTAGAAACTTTATTAAAGGACAAAAGGGCATCGGTTCGTAGTCCCATGGCATGGACCAACAATAAATAAGGGCTAAAAGGAAGGAGAAGAGTAGGGCAGGAGCAGAAGACAGATGCCTCATGACGGAGAATCCCGAAGGGCAGCAGAACCGACTGGAATAAAACACTGGAGAGAGAGAAGACCGTGTCACAGCCCAACCATCCTTGAATGGAGACAGCCCTTCCCCGGACTTGTGTAAAGGAGCTGAGGTTGGCCCCCTGCCCCACTTCCTACTTCTCACAGGATTGTTGTACAGGCACAACCTGGCTATGGATGGAAGTCTCACCAGGGCTTCCTGCCATTCCAGCAATGTAGCCACAGGGTTGGTGCAGACCCTGGAGGGGACTGAGGGTGGGGCTCGGCTGGTGTAGAAGGCACACTCATCATCCAGGCGCGCCTCATGGAAGCAGTGGATGGCGGTCAGACATGCTTTGAGACGCTGCCTCAGGGCCAGGGTTCCAGGAGCCAAACTGCTGGGGCCTGGGGGCCAAGGACCACAGAGAGTTCAGGGTGGGCTCTGGAGTCCTATACTCCCACCATTACTGCCTTTCTCATTTCTCCACCAAGGACCAAACCAATTAGGAGCACAGGGCTGGAGGCCCAGCTCTGCCCTTCTTCCCGAAGGAGAGCTGGACTGGGGCAGGGCAGGTGGGAGAAAGAAAGCATGGGATCACCTGGTACAGGGCAGGCGATCCCACTCCCAGTGAGAGATGAAAACCTCATTTGTTCACAACTCCTTCGAACCAATTCCTTACCTGCCTGGCCTATTGGGGGCCTCATAGACTGGAGTGAGCGGATAGGGGGGCTGGCACAAAGTGGGCGCTGAGAGGAGAATATCACGCTGGTGGTCGCTGGAGCCCACAGACTGCAGCAGGGTTGTGGGCTGGACTCTGGATTCCTAGGTTCCAGGGAGCAGGCCTCTGATGCCCCAGGTTCTGCCCTAGGGGAGGGCTCTGAGAGTCCAGTTTGCCCCTGGGGGCAGACCTGAAGGGGTCCAGGCTCTACCAGAGGGAAGGCCTCTGATACCTTAGGCTGTTCCTGGGTGGTAGGCTCTGGTATCTCAGGCTCCCTCCTATGACAGGACACTGGGGGGCCTGGCTCTGCTATAGGGCAGAGCTGAGCTACCTCAGGCTCTGCTCTAGGGGAGCACTGTAGTTCTCCACACTCCTCTGAAAGGCAGGGCTTTGGCAGTCCAGATTGTTGTAACAGTTCAGGAAGGTGGAAAGCCTCTGAATTATGCTCTGGGCCATTCAGAGTTCTAGGAATCTCAGCCAACAGGGACTGAAGTTCAACCATATCCAGAGAGGAGGCTTCATTAAGATGGGCACACTTGCCCCGTGCCAGCCCTTCTACCTCCTGTTGCAAAAGCTGCTGCAGGATACTGATGCGCTGTGGGTGGGAGAGAGTATATCTCAGTGTGATGTCAAGATGTGAGTTCAAGTCTCTACTCACACTGTCTTTTTCTCATAACCCCTCTCTTCCTGTTTCTCCCTTCCCCAGCCCAGTCACTGCCCATCAGGCATCAAAGCTGTTGCCCACACAGACCCACCTGCATCTTGAGCTCCTGGAGGTTGGGGGGTGTACTGTGGTGGGGTCCATGAGGATTTGTCACAGGTGGTTTCCCAGTCCCCTCCTGCAACCTTACACAACTCTCCTGGTCAAATAACCGGACTGCAATCTGCTCCTGCCACACGGGAAGAGAGGGACCACATGAGAAAGTCTGGCTGGGGCAGGAAAACCAGTCTGAGTCCCACCCTCATGAGGAAGGGATCAGGTCCCTAACAGACAGGCCCTAGACTGAGATTAGGAGGGACAGCAGAGAAGCAGGGAGAGTTGGAGAGTTAGGTAGCTTTTCCAGAGAGCCCACCTGCCTTATACTGCTGGGCCTCAGGCCAATAGGATAGAGTGAGGGATCACGGCATGGAAAGGCTTTGGGCACTTACCCAGGGCAGGGCAGGCTCTTCAGGGCAAGAATGAGGGGAGAGGCCACTCAAACATCGGGCCTGGACAGAAGTGAGATGTCATAACTCTCCCTGCACCCATTCATTCCCTTCCTATGCCAGCTACCTCCCCTGCCTTCTTTTACCTGCTGAGCTCTGGGGGCTGATGGGATGGGCGTGAACTGGGTTTTGGGGTGAAGGGCGGGACGCCGCAACACTGAGTATGAGCTCTGGGGAGAGATGGGGGTGGCTGAGCAAGGACAAAACCTAGGCCTAGCAGGGATCCCAGCCAGACTGTTCTGCCCCTGCACAGCCCCTAGGAACTGTGGATACAAACCCGAGCTGAGGGGCTAGGGGAGGGGACACGCTGAGCCAGTCCAAAAGGGGATGGACAGGGAATGGATGGTAGCAGCAAACTGCCAGGGGAGGGCATCAGGTTGCAGTCACGACTGTCCTGTGGAAAGGAACAAGGTAGAAAAGTGATCTCTACTCCCTCACCTTCCTAGGACTTGCTCTCACTACAGCAGCCAGTGTGATTCTTTTAAGACCTAATCAAATCACATCACTCCCTTGTTCATTCCCCGTCCCCATGTCTTTCCACTCATGCCAAGTAAAAGCCAAGGTCTTACACTGATTTTTAAATTCTTACCTAGTCTGATCCTGTCATTGCACTAATCTCACTTCCTGTCATTCTCCTTACTCGGTTCAGCCTTGCTGGTATCTCTCTTTTGCTGATCCTTAAATACACTAGGTACATTCCTTCCTCAGGGCCTTTGCATCTGTAGTTCTCCTGGAATGTTGTCCCAGATATCTGTATGGCTCACTCCCTCAACATCTGGTCTTCACTTAAACATCATCTTCTCAATGAGATCCCCTGACCAATCTATTTGAAATTGTAATACCAAACCCCACCCCCACTTCCACTTCCCCTTCAGTGCCTTAATATTTTTTTAGAGAGTATTTATCACCATCTGACATACTACACATTTTACAATGTATTTACTTTTTGCCTCCCCGTTCTAGAATGTGAACTTTTTTAATACTGTATATCCAGAACCTAAAACAGTGCTTGATACACAGTAGCTGATCAATAAATACTTGTGGAGTGAATGAATAAATGCTTTGGTTGACAAATATCAGTTCTCTCAGCATTGAACTGATGGTGAGATGAGTATATACCAGACTGTGACCTCTCATCCCCAGGCCCAAAATACCTGGTGAACAGAGGCTAGTCTTAGTCTGGAGAGGGCTTGGGCCCATCAGGATTAAATCCACACCCAATTCACATCCGAGGCCCAGGACTGCCTGGCTCTACCCACAATCTTCAGTGCTGGTTGCTACTGGGGAATCCCCAAGCATCTCCCTTCCCCACTTTCTCCATCCCAAGAGGGTCCCATCTCACCCTAGTGTGGGTTATCTCTCGGGTTTCTCTTAATGGAACCCACTGCGCCAGACTGAGGGGGCGCCCTCCTCCTTCATCTGAGTGAGTGACAACTTCATGTTCTCCTTCAGGGAGAGAGGAAGCTAGGAGGAGACAGGAAATTTGCTGTAGCATTTGAAGCACTCACCAAAGTCTGGCATAGGCTTTGCAACCTCTAAAGACGGTATGTCAGTTTGATAGCCCCCACTGCCTCATCAGGGGTGGGGACCCATCCAGCATTCCTTTGGAGCCCAGAACTATCTCAATAATCACTTATTAATCTGAGCACCCTGAGTAGGGGTGTGATGGCTCTTAGGCTGAGAAAAGAATAGTGAGCAGAAGGTAAATCTTGTAGGTGGTGGCAGGGAGAATTTAGAAATGGGGACCGCCTTCTTGGTCGCCAATGCAACTGGGCCAACCTGGCCTATCAAGGTCTCTCTCTCTCCAGCTCCTTCTGATCTGGCCTTTCTCCTTTCCCCCAGCCCACTGAGCTTTCTCATCTTGCTCCATACTGTAGGCAGCCCACCTGCCCCTGTTTTCTCCCCATGGCCAGATACACTCACCAGACTGGACTGGGGTCTCCAGGAGCAATCTTGAGGCCTGGCTCACTGAAGTCCTGATGACAATAAGAAAAGCAGCTAGCAGTCACCGAGTACGAAGTATGAGCTGGGCACTGTGCTAACTGCTTTACAAACGTCATCTCATTTCATTCTCACAACCACCTCCAATGATAACATGAACATTATCCTCATTTGACAGATTAAAGAAATTGAAACTTGGAGGTTCAGGCAATCTTGCATAATTAGTAAGTGTCAAGAGTCAGGAATCAAACCCAGATTCCATTTATTGCTACAGTCTGTGGTCTAGCCATTAAACAAGAGACAGTACCTCTCATTTTGGTATCCTTCCCCCACCAACAACCTGAAGAAACTGATGTCCTACTGAGGCCTGGCTATGAAGCTCTGAATCCTATTCCACAAGCTCACCCTGAGCAGTCACAGGGTTCCCCACTTCCCCTCCCGGGTTGATGGGAAGTCCAAAAGCTACTGGAAGGCCCCAGCTCTGAACGACCCTTGTATCAAATAACTGGATCAAACATTGGATCAAACACTGGATCATTTTTTTCAAACACTGGATCATTTTTTTCAAAATGACCCCCTCCTTCTCACCGGCTGCTGCTGCCTGTCTCTCTTCTTAGCTCCTGGAGGCTGGTGCGAGCAGAGGGATGAAAGGAAGGTCCTGAAGGTGGAATCTGACTCATAGAAGCAGAAGAAAAAAGTAGAATCAGAGGTGGCCCCAAACTTTCAGGCCTCACCACCAACCCCATCTGCCTCCATAGAAACCTTTTGGCTCATCATGAAGTATCTTCTCTCCCAAGGCCTAGCTTTGTTCCTGGAAGGAGCTCCCAGAAACACTGAGTATCAGCCCATCAAGGGCACTCACCAGAGCCTCAAGCCTCTGGGCACACAAGGTCCGGCTGCAGGGTCCTGGTCCCTCAAGCCTCGAAAAGCAGGAAGCCCTGGCAGGGTCTGGTCGGTGTGTGGGAGTTCTCGGGGCCAAATATGCAGAGACCCGGGCACCCTAGGACCCCAAAACAGGCTATCAGCTTAGGATTCCCTCCTCGGTCTACCCCAGCCTGATCTCCTCATATCCTGTCTCATTACCTGGCCCCTCCGGATGGTGCCTCCCTGGCTCCCTCGAACCAGTACTCTCTGAGCCAGACTGGGCTGGCGCCCCAGGCGACAGCTCTTCACCCCCTCACCTGACAGGATGGTGGCCAGGGCCTCAGGGTCAGCCACAAACTCTACGACTCCTGGAACCTCTGCAAGGGAAGAGAAGGAATGGTGAGAAGGAACAGGAAGTGGGAAGGCTGAGGGGCCAGGTACCCTAGTGTGGTCACCTTGAGGTTCAAAAGTGAGCCAAAGAGACTCATAAATTGGACTCAACTCACCAAACGTTCACAGAACTTTGTTCTATGTAAGTTAATACTCTAGGTCCTGGGGCTCAGAGATGAATAAGACAAAGACTTCATCCTCAAGAAGCTATCATCGAACTATACAGAGGTAACAGACTCAAGCCAAAGTATGGACATGTTATAAAAGAGTATTGTAAGCTCTTAGAACACAGAGCAATTGATTGTGACTGGGGAGCTGGAAAAGGTTTTGGAAGGGATGACATTTTGCTGAAGGAAGGAGAGAACTTCTGAGAGCAAAGAGCTTTCCAGAAGCAGGGATGAGTACTCATTGTCAGCAGGAGACTGGAATGAGTGCAAAGCCCTAAACCCCACTATGTCTATCCCATTCTCCCACTCGGCCAAGGAGACTGTGTTGTAGGCCTCCAACAGGTACCTGTCTGGGGAGAGGGCCCAGGCCTCACATTTTGTCCCCTAGGGCTAGGCCTGAGCTCCTCCAAGGGGTTCCGGTGCTTAGTGCTCCCCACCAATCTCTCTGATTTCTCTGTTTGATGTGTGGCTTTCGGTCTGGGGCCTGCTGAATCAACGAGGGGACGCTGAATACTGAATTTCTGCTCCAAACTCTAGGGGAAAGAAAGACAAAAAGTTCAGCGTTGGGGTGCATTGCTTCTGTGTGCTGCTTCCTGTAGCTACTATCTTCATCTACCAGGGCCCTCTTACCTTTGGATCTTGGTTTTCCTGGTCCAGGGCGCAGGCCTTGACTGTGGGGAGAGGCGGGCCTCTCTTCGAGCGGACCGGAATCTTGCTAGGGGTGGGTGATACACCCCGGAGGAGAGGATCCCTCTTGGTTTGGAAGGTGGTCATGACGGCTACAACTGAGATGGGAAAGAAGGCAAGTTCAGGGATCCAAGGGCAGCCAGTTCGAGGTTTCGGTCCGTTCCTCACATCCCTGATACTCCCACCTTGGCCCAAATCCATGCTCCTAGAAAACTCGGCGCCTGCAAGGCCGCTCTTCTGGTACCACCTCTAGACAACTTGAGCCTACTCTTTCGCCCTGGGACCTTGAGCTGCCTCTCTTCCTTATAAACCTCCACAGCCCTCATTCCTTCCAAGATCCCTGTGCCGCACCTTCCCCAGAAGCCCTCAGGGTCGCCCCCACTTCTTCGCTTTCTCCCTGACTTGAGTTCTGCTGCAGCTACTTCCCCAATTTGTAAAATACGCCAAGCCCCTGATTGGCTCGTCCGCGCTCCTGCCGGAGGCGCGTGACACCTGACTCAGCCGTCCAGTGCGCAGGCTTCGGAGGCGGGGTCCAAAATAGGACTAGTTGTTGAACCACTTTCTGGCCAGGAAAAAAAAACTGATCCGGTTCAATCAGCCAATCCGAGAGCGGAGAGCAGCGTGGAAGGCGGGGAAAGAGGAAGGAGGAGGCAGTTCTGAGGCCGGGGAAGGCGTGGCACCCCGATTGTGGGCAACAACGGGCGCCTTCGTACTCTCGCGAGGTCTCGGGACTGGAGAGGGAAAGACCGTTCTCGCGGCATTTTGGGAAGGGCTTGTTGTCCTGATTACGGTTGTCCGTGTGGGCGGCTAGTGGGAACCCCTGACTCATCTCTAACCTGAGTGTGGCGTCAAGCTTTGGGGTCGCCATTACAGACACATAAAAAACATCGTGCTACGGACGAAGCATCACTCTCCCTCCTGTACTCTGCCTTCCAACTCCACTACCTATTTCAATTCGTCAGATTTGTCCTGTTCCTTCTAGTCTATGTCTGGAATGCCTCTTGTTTGTTTCCACTCTTATTCGTGCCTCCAAATTGATATTCACTGTTCCTTAGGACTTCCTTGAACCCCTTTACTTACAACCCACCCTAATCTAAAAGGATTCCTTGGTTATATGCTCTCAAAGAACAGTGTTTATTAACTCAGCATGTATCCAGTTAGTAATTGTATACTCATCAATGTGAACATAATATGTTCATTAAACTACATCTCCCCTACTAGACCTCCATGAGGGTGGTGACCCTTTATGTTTGGCTTGCCATCATGTTTTCAATGCCTTGCAGTCTGCCCAGCTTGCAAAGGTGCTCAATGTTTGTCAAGTGAGTCAATGGATGAATAATTGATCAAATGAATGCATGCAGGGACAAGGAAGATCTCCAAGAAGAAATATTTGAACCTCCTTTTTAAAAAGAACACTATTCTAGTCACTACTTATCTGCAAGGGCAAGAAGACATGAAAGACTATGGAATGTTCAGAGAATACTGAGTCCGCGGTAAAAGCGACGTGGGAAATCAAACTGGCAAGATGGTTCGAGTTGAGGGAAAGGGAAGGTCACATCATTCCACCAACAGTTACTGTGAATGCGTCAAATCCAACCACTAGATCTGCAGGGATGGCTACTAACAAGTACCGTGTGCCTATTGTGTGTAAGATCCTTTGCTAGGCATTCAGGATCTGAGGAGGAATAAGACTGAAGTTTGAAGGATGCAGAGGCACTAGGATGGATGATGTTGGCTGCACAGTAGCTTTATATGATGTTAAGGTAGCACAGTGCAGGTTGGTCTTCATCTTCACGAATCTGGAAACTTGAATTTGTCAGGCTACCCAGAGTAGATCTTCAGACTGATTCACACTAATTAAATTAGTATGAGAAACAGAGTGATTTACCATGAGCAATATACCATTCGATGACCAAAAATATTTATGCCTATTCTTGAGGGCACACAGAATCAAGGTACAAAGGAGACTGATTTTATATCAGAGAAGTCTTTAAAGAATATCTGCCAAGCCTATCAGAGCATCCAGTCTGTTTTCTGCATAGCAGTCGGAGTGACCTGCTTCTGTTTGTCTTTGCTGGACCATTCCTACAGAGACTTGAGTTGATCCTCTTCTTTAGGTTATAACACAATGTTTTCATCAACATGCTAACCACCTCTCTTGTTTTATTTTGTCACCTGCTTTCATTCCCTGTCTGCTATCCTATTCTCCTCAAAAGACACTACTCATGTGTGCTTGATATATGTTCCTAACTATGCATGTATGCTTGTATAATATGTAAAGTTATGTAAAATTTCCTATTACTACTATAAAACAATACAAATTTATTCTCTTTTAGGTCTGGAGGTCAGAAGTCTAGATTCAAGTGTTGGCAGGGCTCCATTCCTTCTGGAAGCTTCCAGGAAGAGTCTGTTTGCCTTTTCCAGCTTCTAGAGGCTGCCAGCATTCCTGAGCTTGTGGCCCCTTCTTCCATCTCTATAACTTCTTGCTTCTGTCATCATATTTACTTACTTCTGCCTCCCTCTTATACAGACTCTGTAATTGCATCAGCTCTATCCATATAGTCCAGGATGATCTCTCCATCTCAAGGTCCTTAACTACATCTTTAAAATCCCTTGCCATATTCCAGGGATTCACAGATTCAGGGGATTAAGCTATGGACATCTTTGTGGGAGTATTATTCAGGTTGTTTAGTGTATGTGTTTTTAATTTGCATAAATGGCATTGCCATTTGATTCTGTTTTTACTTTTTTTCAGTCAACTTTGTGTCTAGGATCCATTCTTATTGATATATATATATAATCTAGTTCATTGTTTATAACAGCTGCATAGGATTCCATAGTAGGCATCCATTGTACTTTACTTATTCATTCCCCACTTCTATGAACATGGTAGAGAATTATCTTCTTACCTGGTTCCCTTTTAACCTATTCAAGAACTTCGAGTGGAATTTCGAGGTCATGAGGCTTATACACACTTAACTTCACTAAATACTGCCAGATTATTTTTCAGATCTGTAGCGGTTTACACTCTCAATAATATTACTTGAAAGTTCTTATTGCCTCTATCCACTCCAACACTTGATACTATACAACTTTCTAATTTTTACAGTTCTAATGGGTACTAAGTGGACTCTTGGTTATTTTAAATTTCATTCCTCTGATTACTAGTGAGTTCGAGTGTTACTTCATATTTTTGTTAGTCAATAGAGCTTCATGCTTTTCGAGGTGCCTACTCATACCCTTTGCACATTTTTTTC
Source organism: Pteropus alecto (assembly GCF_000325575.1). Taxonomy (NCBI): domain Eukaryota; kingdom Metazoa; phylum Chordata; class Mammalia; order Chiroptera; family Pteropodidae; genus Pteropus; species Pteropus alecto. The sequence goes on from NW_006439717.1 coordinate 1,135,978, forward strand.
CTATTGGCTTTCTTGTCTTTATTCTTGCTGATATTTAAGATTTCACTGTATATTCACATATTAATCCCATGTCCACTTTAGACATTGCAAATATTTCCTTTAGGTCTGTAGAGGAAGATAATTGATTTTCCATCTGGCAACCTTAATGAACTCTTTTCTCGATGTTCCTAGTTGTCTAGTGATTCTGCTGGGTTTTCTATAGAGATAATTATGTCTTCTGCAAATAAAAACAGTTTTATATGTTTGCTTAGAGCCTTTACTCCTTGTTGGGTTTTTTGTTTGTTTGTTCGTTATTCTAGTTTTGTTTGATTTTGTTGGGTTTTTCTTACATCGTTGTACAGAACTTCCAATATTATATTAAACAGTAGCAGTACCCTTGGTAACTTGACTTGTGGGAAACCATCTAAAGTTTTTCCAAAGAATAACTTTGTTTTCATTTTTTTCCACCTGTTTTTGTGAAACTAACTCAAACTTACAGAAAATTTGCATGAATGGTACAAATAACTTTTTTTCTCAACCATTTGAGAGTAAGTTGAGAGTAAGTTGCCCCATCTCCCTCCAACACTTTAGTGTATATTTCCTGCTAACAAGGATATTTTCCTACATAACCACAATACAGCCATCAAAACCAGGAAAAGAACACTGATACATTTATACTTTCTAAACTTCAGACTGCATTAAAGTTTCACCAGTTTTCCAAGTGATGCTTTTTATAGCAAAAGGATCCAGTCCAGAATCATGTGTTGCATTTAGTTGTCATGTCTCTTTAGTCTCATGTCAATCTGGAAAAGTTCTTCATTCATGACTTTCATGACCTTGACGCTTTTGAGGATTACAGGCCAATTATTTGTAGAATGCCCCTCAATTTGGGTTTGTCTGATATTTCTTTATAATTAGACTCAGAATATGCATCTTTAGCAGGACTGTCACAGAAATGATGCTGTTTTTTTCCTACTATACCTTATCAAGTGGTGCCTGTTTCTATCTGTCCTATTACTTTGATTACTTGATTAAAGTGGTATCTGCCAGATTTCTTTGCTGTACATTA
>NW_006439717.1:1137076-1148307 GCF_000325575.1 Pteropus alecto
TTCCCCTTCGTAATTAATTAGTATTTGGGGAGAAGGAGAACTTCAATATTATGCAAATATTTCATTCCTCATTACACTTTCACTTTATTTAATTATAATAGTATGGACTCACAAATTCTTATTATCTTCAACATATTATCAGTCAATAACTTACATTGTTTTTTTGATTCTCATGTTGTCTCTGATTTGGTCAGTGGGAGCCCTTTCAAGTTGTCTTCTGTATCCTTCAACATGACTGTATCCTTTTAGCATTCATCATTTTTCAGGGTTTTTTTCTTTCTAGCATAACAGTATATATTAGGTTCAATTTATACTTTACCTGAATTGCCTCTAGAGTCAGCCATTTCTCCAAGTAACTCTGGTTCCTTTTAATAGAGGATGTTATTTAGAAACCAAGGGGTGGACATTAGCTGTGTTATTGCTATTAGGTTATTGCTGCCCCAGGCCCTCTCAGTGGACGGAGCTAAAGGATACACTCTACACGCATATGCATGCACACACACATTTTCATTTATACTTATTTCTATATCTAAATACATTGAAAGCCATAAGTTCAAGATTGTGTCATTTACCTGCTTTAAAATACTTCAAAGCTTTCTATTGTCCTTCCAAATATCTTAAGAATTTGCTAAAATAAGGTAGGCTCTCTTCTCTTTGTCAGATTCCATTGAGATAAAAAAATTTCAATAAAAAGACAGATTAGCCAAAAAAGGTATTTTTAAATAGTTGTTTTATTTAAAAATTAATATTCCCAACTGTTAAGTCAGTGTCAGGCATAACCTTAAGTGGTTTCTTAGCCTTCTGGTGGTGAGATTTATTCTTTTATTTCTAATATTTGAGTTTCCTTTGTTTTAAAATAGGTCATGTTCTATGGATGTGGCCTGGTAACTGTTTCCTAGAAGAATGGAGTCAGTATTCTCCTTTTATAATCTTTACTAGTGCAGAAATGACTAATAATAATGACAACCAATTGCAACTTTTCCTTTCTCAAGTGTGGTATTAAGAAGTCAGCATTTTCTGTTCTCTAATGGCAATCTTTAAAAGTAGCAAACATACTAGTCTGGTCAAAGAGATATAAGAATTTTGTTGTATGTTGTAAAATGTATAAATTTTACAGACTAGACTAGACAGATCTTAATCCAGTAACAATAGTTATAATTTACCAATTCCATTTCTTCTCCAGAAAAGGAAATATTGTAACATGGTTTATCCCAAAGAATCCTTTGCAGCTGCAATCAGAATCAACCAGTTTTTCAGAGTTTTATGGCTTATAAGGCTCTGCATGATTTCCTCCCCACCTCCTCTTCAACCTCATCTCAGACCTTTCTCTTCTCTCGTTATGTCCTGGTATATGTTTTGATTTATCCAAATGAGTACTTGAAGGGCCTTCTAGTCTGGAGACTTATACCCATCTTCTGTTTTGGAAAAGTTTTATTAAAGCATCAGCATTTTAATAAGATCCTCACATGATTTGTATACTTTCTAAAGTTTGAGAAGTACTAGCTTTCTCTATTCTCTCCCACTAACACTCCTGTTGGATAGATTTAAGATTTTCTGCATTTATTATCCATGTTTTTAACTTTTCTTTTATACTTTCTGTCTCTTTGTTTGTATTTTATGGAAGAATACAGCCCTAATTTAGTCTTTATAGGATCTTTAATTCCTCAGATGAGCTATGTAACATATGGTTTATATATATGTATATAATTTTTTTCTTTATATTATGATGTTTTGACATCTTAAAAAACAAAACAAAAAATTTTCTGACTAGAGAGAGACTGCCTGTTTAGGGCTTGCCAATTCTTAAAGATAGTAAAAGAGCGTTCCTTTGATATGTAAATTAACCAATCCAGAGCCATACTCCCTCTATCTTGCCATACACCCCACGAGGCAGTATTTCTTTGCCTTAATCATCCCAGGACCAGGTATCAGGCAACTAGGGACCACTGCTATCGCTTAGAGCCTGCCTAAATTGTTCAGACTAGCCAATCCTAAACTGTTCACCCTGCCCTGCCTTGCCTTTCCCTTAGGAAACTCCAGTATAGGTGGCAGCTCTCTTCTCCCCCTAGTCTTCTGCCACTAGAACAAAACCCACGGCTTCCCCTGAGACTCTGAGTGCCCTGTGATGACTTCTTTCTCTAGGACCTGTGAACACAATAGATGTTGTTTTTCTGTGCCTTTCCTGTGTTTCTTCTTGTGGCCGCACCTGACTGACCATCACATTAAAGAATACAAGTTAAGTTTTACGCCTAAACAATTATAATATTTATTTCCAAGATCTCTATATGTTTTTTCATAACTACCTATTCTTTTTTATGGAGTTTATATTATTTCTTATCTCTCTAATAAAGCTAATTATATTCATTTGAAAAACTGGTTCTACTTGGTCTTAGCTATAAGCACTTCTTAGTTTTTTTTTTAATTGAGGTAAAATTCACATAACATAAAATCAACCATTTTAAAGTGAACAATCAGTGACACCAGTACATTCAGTGTTGTGTAATCACCACCTCTATCTAGTCCCAAAACATTTTCATCACCTCGAAAGGAAATTTCATACCCATAAGGCAGTTACTCTTCATTTTCCCTTCACCACCATCTCCTGGCAACCACCAACCTGCTTTTTGTCTCCCTATTCCAGATATTTTGTATAAATGGAATCATATATATGATATATAATCATATATAAATATATATCTATACCTACATATCTCCTCTTGTGTCTGGCTTCTTCTACCTAGCATAATGTTTTCAAGGATCATCCATGTTGTAGCATATAATTATTTCATTTCTTTTTATACCTGAGTATTATTTCATTATGTGGATATACCACACTATTTATCCATTCATCCACTGGACCAAAACCCACAGCTTAATGGACATTTAATGGACATTTGGGTTGTTTCTACCTTTTAGCTATTGGGAATGGTCCTGCTTTGAACATGCATGTACATGTATTTGAGTACCTGTTTTTAATTCTTTTGGGTTTATATCCAGGAGTGCAATTGCTGAGTCATACAGTAGTTCTATGTTTAACTTTTGAGGGGAGTAACAAACTGTTTTCCACAGCAACTGAATGATTTTATATTCCTACCAGTAATTTATGGGAGTACAATTTCTCCACATTCTCACCAACACTTGTTATTTCCTGTGTTTTTTTTTTTTTCTTTTTAATAGGATTCTAGTAGGTGTGAAGTGATGCCTCAAGGTTTTGATTTGCATTTCTTTAACAACTAATGATGTTGGGCATCTTTTTATGTGCTTATTGGTCATATGCGTTCCTTTTTTGGAGAAATATCTATTAATTTCTTTGCCCATTTTGTAATTGATGTGATTAAGTTAAAGCTTTTGAGATGGGGGAGGTTATCTTAGATTATCTAGGTGCACCCAATGTAATAACAAGGATCCTTGTAAGAGGGAAACAAGAGAATCAGAATGAGAGAAGATATGGTAACTGAAGTAGAGATCAGAGTGATGTGATTGCTGGCTTTGAAGATGGGAAGGGCCACAGGCCAAGGACTGTGGGCCGTCTTTAGAAGCTGGAAAAGGCTCTTCTAGAGCCTCCAGCAGGAACACAATGTGCCGTCCCAATTTAGACTTCTGACTTCCAGTGTTCAGAGATAATAAATTTGTTGTGTTAAGCCATGAAGTTTGTAATTTATTACAGCAGCAATAAGAAATTAATACAGGATGAAAAAAGGTTGCAGCACATGCTCAAGCTTTCCCCTTGAAACAGAAAAAAAAAAAAAAAGAACCTTGATGTTTACCCTGTTGAAGAATAACTGAAACTGTGATCATTAGTTTACAATTTGTGACCTGCCCCTTGTTACCCTCCTGAGGGAAGAGTTTAAGGGCCATATCAGCCCATTCTCCTACCTACAGGACAGTAAAGTCCACTCAACTCCACATGAATCTTCTCATTTAATCTTAACAATAATAGTATGAAGTAGCAACTATTGTTGTCTCCATTTGACAGATGAAGAAACCGAGGCAAAGAGAGGTGAAGTGCCTTTCTCAAGGTCATGCATCTAGTAAGTAGAAGATCCAAAATTTAAATGTGGATTCTTAACCACTATGCCATCTGTTAAATAAAAATCATACTTTCCACACTCATCATTAGTTTAAAAATATTTGCTTGAACTATGGAATTATATAACAAGCATAAATGTCAAAAACAGGTTTAGGAGCAAATACAGCCAACATTTGTTATGCATTTAAAAACATTTGTTCAACAGTGAAAATGGAAGCGCATAGGGGCGAGAACAGCCTATCAGCCCCAAGAGCTCAGTGCTTTGGATATCTGTTGGTATGTCTCATAGAAGAAATGGAGAGTGTCAATTAATCTGGCAAGGCTAGTAAAGTAGGCATCTTCTGTGATAGGAAGTGAGAGCAGAACCAAAGAAAGCCCCAGAAGTCAGCATGCAATTGCTATTAGTCCATGGAAGCCACAGGACAGTTGAAGCCATGAATAAGAAGAAACTATGAGTAAGCAAAAATCAGGGTAGAGGATGAGCTCACTTGCTCATTGCGACAAGAGCAAAGCAACAGCAGGACTGTCGGTCAGGGAGCAATGTGCTCCTGTTTCTGAGGGAGCTTCCTGTCCCCTCTCAGCCTCGATGAAGCCCAACAGGGCTGCAGAGCCCATTCTTTCTGTGAGGCCAGGTCACACAGGTTTCTGGGTTTTTGTGAAGCAACTCCCACTCCACCTCAGGCAGCTGCAACTCTTGTCTCCCTAATATTCATGTGTAACCTGACAATGAACTCTCCCTTGCCTGAGATATTTGGTTAGTCTCTGTTCTTTGCAACCCAGATAACTGAACTCCCTCTTCCACTCACTGCTGGTGGCCCCTGAGGAAGTACCCCTGCTATGACAGTGGGCACCTCCCTGGGGCCCAGGATATACGTGCCTGACACAAGCTGGCTCTCTCTAGGAAGAGTATGGAATAAATGTGGCCACATCCTTGCTTTTGAGATGACCTTATTATAGATATCCTGAAAACTATCTCCCTTCTCCCAACAAGCAGAGTGCAATAACATCAATGTGGAATAAGCTTTCTTAATTACACTCAAATCCTAGGCATGACTTCTTGAGGTTAACATCAGATCACTTTGATTGAAGTTGGATTTTGAGTTTTCCTAAAACTATTCAATCTTAGCCAAATCTGAGTTTGTGTCATTTCAGTAGATAGCTGGGCCCACCCATGACAACTTGATTCTTTCTGATTCTCCCAGCATTTAAACATCAAGTCTGATCATTTTTATTTTTTTCACCAAAATTCAAGATAAAAAATGAATTTTACATGGCAACCCAGTACACGTCTATAAATACATTGAAAATAAAAGTTTTGCCAGACTCTAAGTTTATTTTTCTTAAAAAATTTTCATCTTGACATAAAGATTTTATAACGATGTTTCATGACCCACAGTTTGAAAAGTATTAGTCTAGTTTCTATTTTTTTCAAAGTTTTACTTCTCAAACACAGCTTTTTCTTTGTTCTGGCTCTTTTCTTTTAACAAACGTCTTGAGAGAGTAGCCTGCTCTCCCCTTCCTCATCTCTCATTCACTCTTCAATTGACCCAGTTTTGTCTCTGACCCTTCCCTGATTGAAAGCTGCCCTCACCGAGGTCTCTAACATCTTCTTTGTTGATAAACCCCCAATTTTCCAACTGTTATCTATCCTGGGCTTCCAGCATCCTTTGACATGGCTAGCCCTGGAGCGTTCTCTTGCTGTGGATTCCTGATGCCACCCTCTTCTAGCTTTCCTACTATATCTCTGCCAATTAATTCTCAAGATTATCTTCTGCTGCTACTTTAGGAGTCTCCCAAGGCCCTTCTCTTTTCTTGCTTCACACACTGTTCTTGGGTAGTTTCATTTCTTCTCATGTGGGACACCTGAGAGGTCCCATGTCCTTCTTGTCAGTTAAATCTCTCTTCCTTGTATCCAGTACTAATCACAGCCCACAGACTCTGATGTGAAAGTTTCCAACCTTGAAATTTTGACTACTTGAGAATCTAAACATCTGAAACTCTAAAGCTTTTAACTGTTTTTCTGTAGTGATATTTCTCCTTTGAGGTAATAAGTGCCACTGAATGAAAAGGAGAAGGCAAGGGTATAAAGAATGTGAGTACACAGCCACAAAAAATGATGAAATGTTGCTATTTTCAACGATATGGATGGATCTTGAGAATATCATGCTAAGTGAAATAAGTCAGACAGAAAAAGACAAGCAGGAGTGAACCATATAATTTCACTCATCTGTGGGATATAAAACAAAAACAACAAATGAACAAACAAAACAAACTCATAGACACAGACAGCAGTATGGTGGTTACCAGAGGGAAGGGGATGGGAGGAAGATGAAGAGGGTTAAGAGAACAAATATATGGCGAAAGAAGCAGACTAGACTTTGGGTGGTGAGCACACATATAATATATAGGTGATGTATTATAAAGCTGTAGACCTGAAACTTATATGTTATTAACCAATGTTACTCTAATAAATTTAATTTAAAAAATGAAGAATGTGAGTATATATGTGCCTGTGTGTGGAGGGTGATGATGGTGAGGAGCCTGAGGAAAAATTGCGGTGGACATTGTGGTTGTTTCCTAACATCTTTCTATATCAATTAGCTCAAGCAAATCAGTGCCTTTCCCCCTGGCAATGGCTATTGCTCCAGGAGTGGACACACCGATCGACGACTTTAGCCAGACAGCCTAAAGGAAAGGATTTATATCTTATACCTGGGAGGAGGTTTTTCCCTTTTCTCCACTGCATGTGAAAAGGGAAGCTTCACCCAATTACCCAGTAGCTTCTGGCAGTCATATTGGGCCTGTGAACATCCCTTTCAAGGAAGCTCTCTTCCAAGGAAGAAGGCTGAGCAGAACCATAGACAGAGCTTGGGTCCTTGAAGACATCATTGAGCTTTTGAATCAACCAACATGAGCCTGCCTATCTCTGGTCCCTTGTTACACGAGATAACTTCTTTACTTCCTTTTTTCTTTTTTAAAGTGGGGTTGTATGTTACTTGTAACAGAAAGCATCCTGCCAGATTCAGTATCTCAAAATATCCCATCCCAATACCTCCAGACCTATGGATCTAACTGCCTGACAGCCCTTCCTCTTGGTTGTTCCATAACATCTCACACTCAATAAGTTTAAAACTGACTTTGTTGTTTTGGGCCCCCTCGCCCCCCTACTTCAATCTTCTCTGTTTCTGTAGGAGTTCCTACTATCTGCCTGGTTGTTAAAGCCAAAACCTTGGGTCATCTTTGCTATTTCCCTTTCCCTCACCTGCCAATCTCTCCCTGGGTACTGCAGATTCGACTCCTTGAATAGTTCTCAAATCTATTCACTTCTCTATCCACTATCATCTCTTGCATGTTTCACTGCAACAGCTTCTAAACTGGTCCTCCATCTCCTTCCAATAATTTCTGCACTCTACAGCCAGAGTGATCTAAAATGCAGATCTAAATACTTCATCCTCCTGATTAAATCCTCTTCTTTCCCTTTAGAATAAATTCTTAATGCTTTTATATGAAATACAAGACCCTCCACGACTGGCCTTCATTTCATCTTTCCAATGTCAACACTATTCCTTCCTTCTATCTTTCACTCCAGCGTTATAGAACTACTTTCAATTCCCAAACTTGCATTCTTACCTTCTGGCTGACTTATCTACCTAGAAAGTCTCCTCCTCTCCCTGCTTCACCTGCATAACTCCTGCTTATTCTTCAGTGCTCAGTGTGATGGTGTCACTTTGGGGAAGCCATTCTTACTATAAGGCTGGATAGGTGTTCCTCTTCATCTTCTCACAATGCTGTCTTTTAATCTCGGTCATAGCACTCATCACAAGATCGGAATTGTCTATGTATTTGTCTATCTCCCTCATCCCAGACTGTGAACTCCCTGAGAGGGAACTTGGGCTTATTCCCTGCACCTATCATCATGATTGAGTGAAGATCATTTTAAATCTAGAAGTGGATTTTGACTTGAAGGCAGGGATCAGATGGAATGAAGTTGGAGGACAGCATGGAAGTTGACATGTTCAAGTGGGGTCAGGGGTGGTGGCAGTAGAATCTGACTTGCTGGCTAAATGTTGAGTAGGTTTAGGTGGGTAGCAGGGCCAGGACAGGAAAAAGAGATCAATGAGGCAAATAGTATAACCCATATGAGATGATGGTGGCTTAGACTAGGGTGGTGGCAGTGGGGATAAGGAGAATCAGACAGTTAAGAAGTAAAATTAACAGAATTGCCAATGGTGAGTAGGAGATGAAGAAAGGAAAAGGGCGTAAGGGGAGGTGAGCTCTAATTTGGGCAACAGAGCTTCTAGTGGTGTCTTCTTCTACGTGGGGAACCTAAAAGGAAGAGCATAATTACGGATGGTGGAGAGGTTGACAAGGAGCTCTGTTTCGGATATGTTGAATTTGAGGGGCCTATGGGACACCCAGAGGCCCCTGGATATTCAGGGCTGCAAATGGGAAATAGAAATTGAGAAGGAATGAACAGAAAGGTAGGAGAAAAAAGTCAGAAGGGTAGATAAGAGTCATAGATGCCAAGATAGTGGGATTCAGAAAAGAAATGACTAGAGACAAGGGGAAATACTGCTGAGCCTTCTCCCCACAGGTACCTCCACTTCCACAGACACAAATGCACTGGAGGGGTTTCTCTTGACAGCATTTTTATTTGATTTGAAAGTGAAACTCAGACCCTGGCCCACCCCACTAAACATGGGATCATAGTAGGAGCAGGATTGACCTGAGGATCATTGGTCTCTTACCAGGGTGAGAATAGGGGTACATACGGGTTGCATCTCTATGTTAGGACAGGGAGAGGCCCAGTTGCTGCTGGGTAGGTAGGGCTTGGCTATAGGCCAGGGAAGGGGTGAGTTACCATCCACTAGACACATGCAGAGAGAGCAGAGACTCATTCAAGGACTGATGTTAGGGTGTTAGGGTTTGAGAAGGCCTAGGGCAGGATCAGGGAACTCTGGACCAACAGGTTCAATAGCTGTGAGTAGAAGACTTGTCCAGCTCACTGCGCTGCTCCTTCTGGGACTCTGTCACTACCTGCTGGGAGTAAGGCGTGTGAAGGGCACAAACCATTCAGTACCACCCTCCTTCCAGCTCCTTTGGGGGCATGGTGTCCCCCTCTCTGGCATAACCAGCTGAGATTCCAGTCTATCCATCCACCTTCTCTATCTCCCTGTCTCCCTCCCACCCCCAAGAACCGCTAACCTATAATAACCTAAGATCAGCTGTAGCCAGGCTAGGCTCAGAAATAATATTAGAAACGATGGGGTTCTGGTCTCAAATGACCGATCTCACCTCCCCATCCCGGGTCTCAATGGTCTTGATCAGAACCATCTTCCGGCTGTGGCTGTCCTGGGGAAGCTCCACTTCAGGCACTGGAAAAAGCAGGTGAGGGGTGGGAGGGAAGAGGCTTGGGATTTCTCTCCTTTAAAGCCCTCACTCTCGTCTGTGAGGAGTAGGGCTTAAGGGTCGGGGGCAAGAGTAGACCAGGGCTCAGTATTTCACCAGTTTCAGGACAGAACCATAGCAAGAGTCCGGTCAGCGCAGAAGTGGACAATGGGACAGAAAGGTTGGAAGCCAAGTATAGGATACTCACCAGTCGTCTTTATATTTAAAGATGCAAAGGAATGGACGGGCACGGAGATCCTGGGGGCAAAGCAAGTGGTCAGCTACTCTGTGTATGCCACTCCCCATCTCTGAACACCCCATCCGACCACACCCTACCGCCCTCCAGCAGTCCCGCTCCCACCGGCTCTCCTCGCCCTCCAGCAGCTTCCGGTAGGTGGCGATCTCCACGTCCAGGGCCATCTTGACGTTGAGGAGCTCCTGATACTCGCGCAGGTGCCGCGCCATCTCCTCCTTTAGCTGCCGCAGCTCCTCCTCGAGGCGCGCAGCACCCGCCTGGTACCCGCCGGCCTCCAGGGCAAACTGCTCCTCCAGCTCCCGCAGCTGTCTGAGCAGCGCCTCGTTCTGAGGGGGTAGCGGGGGTCAGAGGGGGGAACAGTTCTCACGGTCCAACCCCGGGCACAGGTGCGCAACCTGGTACTCACCGTGCCGCGCAGTCCGTCCACCTCGCATGTCAGGCTCTGGATCTGGCGTCGGGACTCGTTCATCTCCTGCTTGGCCTGGCGCAGGGCTTCGTGGTTCCGGTTGGCGGCGTCGGACAGGTCCGCGTACTGCGGAATGGAGGCAACTCGGCCGTGAGTGGACCGGATGAGCCCTCGCCCCAGCGCCCTATCCTCCCAACCTCCCCACATCCTCCGGGTCTCTCGCACCTTGGACTTGTACCATTCCTCTGCCTCCTGCAGGTTCTTCGCCGCGATGCTCTCGTACTGCGCGCGTATGTCTCTCAGCGCCGCTGTCAGCTCAGGCTTCACGGTCGCCTCCACCTCTACCTGCTGCACCTGCTGGTTCTCCACGCTCACCTGCAGGTCTCGCAGCTCCTGCCGCCCAGGGTAACAAGACGTCGAGTTCGCCGCGCAGATCCCATGAGGATGGCGCAGTTCGCGCACAGAAAAGAGCAGAAACACTTGAATGAACAGAAGGCGGCGCCAGGGAGTGCAGCGCTCACGGAACTGCACAGCCTGCGCACGGCCCGCACTGAGCCCGTGGCTAGGTTCCCGGGTGCAGCTCCACCGCTCGCCACCAGGTGGCGCAGGGGCGGAGGCAAAACCACCTGTAGGCTGCGTCTACCCAGCCAATCTCACTTGGCTTCCCCAAGGCAATTCCTCTGCTCCGCCTGACAATTTCACCAAGAGCTTGCCTCCCAGCTCTAACGCGACCACCTCCAACCTCCCAAGCCTCCCTTGATATTCGGGTACACGCACCTCATCGTGCAGCTTCTTGAGGAACTCAATCTCATCCATCAGAGACTCAATCTTGCGCTCTAGCTCCAGGCGGGCGAGGGTGGCGTCGTCCACATCCTTCATAGGGTGGCAGTAGGGGTTCAAGAGCAGGGAAGGCTGCTCAGCCGGGGCTGCCCAGCCCGAGGAAGGGTCGAGCCCACCCTGTCCGCCTCTGGAGGCTTCTGGTCACCTCCCTGCACCCACAGATGCCCCCCTGGGCACGCAGGCTAGGGGTAGGGGAGACGGAAAATCTAGGGGTAGGGGAGACGGGGCCCGGGTTCACCTTGCGGAAGAGCACGAGATTGTGCTCAGCGTCCTCCCGCTTGCGCGTCTCGTCCTCCAGCCTGGCGGGAAGA
>NW_006439717.1:1148376-1167006 GCF_000325575.1 Pteropus alecto
AGCGGGCAGCCTGAGATGTGGGGTCACGGTCCTCCCCGCTCCCCAGAACCTGAGGTAGAGGCTGTTACTGCCCAGGACTCTGAGGAGGGGTCTTCGGGCTGCCTGATGGACTTGCTTCATTTTCTAACAGGCTGGGCCCCTTTATACACAGGGGAGACATAGTGATCGGGGTGGGATGGTGGGGGGGCGAGGATGCTGCCTGCACATGCCTGCCTGGGTTGACCAGGGAAGCCACTCCCTCGGGTGGCTGGTAGGGAGGGAAGCGAGGCGCAGCTGCCTCGACGGCCGCCGCCCCGTCTTGGCCCCTGACCTCTGCTTGAGTGCCGCCAGGTCCTCTGCCAGTCCATCGCGCTCCACCTGCACCCGGTCGCGCTCGCGGCCCAGCAGCTCTAGCTCCCTGCGCAGCTCGCGCAGCTCCTGCTGGCACAGCTGGTCGGCGCGCGCCGGCTCCTGGCCCCGGGCCTGGCTCAGCTCGCCGCGCAAGGCCGCGTTCTGCTGCTCCAGGAAGCGCACCTTCTCAATGAAGTTGGCGAAGCGGTCGTTGAGCTCCTGCAGCTCCTGCTTCTCGTTGCTGCGCGTGGCCAGGAACTCCTGGTTGAGGGCCTCGGCCATGGAGAAGTCGAGGCGCTCCGAGGGCAGGCGCAGGAGGGCGCCCGCGCCGGACCGGGGGACGCGGAAGCTGCCCAGGCGCACCGAGGAGCCGGAGGACGCCGAGCCCAGCAGGCGGCTGCCTGAGAAGCGGGAGCTGGACGAGTAGGAGAAGGCCCCTGGAGATAGTGAGGGCGGTGGCCCGAAGGTGCGCCGGTAGGAGGTGGAACTGACGCTGGCCCGGAGGCCCGACGGATGGCTCATGGCGGCTGAGGATGGGCAGTCAACACTGGCGGAGCTGATCCCAGAGCTGCAGACCTCTGCGAGGCGGCTTTATAGTCCTGTGGACTCAGGGGGGGAACGGGCAGCTCCTCCCATTGGCCTGACTGTGCGGCTAAGTGGGGAGGGGGACGCCCCACCCCTGCGGAGCAGCAGGAGCGCCGCACCCTCCCTCTCTGGTTGCTGGCGCACTGCCTACTTAGTTCCCCCTGTTGCTGATGGGGAAGCAAGCAGGGATGGAGACTACAGGCCACAAGCAGGCGGGGTTGGAGGTCAGCGACTTCCAGCAAGCATCCAGAGCTGCAGTCTAGGATCGGCTTGATTTGAGCTGGGGTCCCTGCCTGAAAGAGCTGGTAAAGATTGGGGAATAGGAGGACTGCAGTTTAAAGGACAGGTTTCTGGTATGTGAATAGGGAGGAGGTGGCCCAGGTGGATGAAAAGCTGGCCTGGCTTAGGCCCCAGAGCCTGTGCCTCCACTTGTCCCCTTAAGGCAAGGCTCTGCTTTCACCTGCAGTCAGCTGCCCATTTTGTCACCACGCCCAGGGAGATATGGGGGACAGGAGGGCAGAAACAGCTGAGGGGGATGGAGGAGGGCTGATCTCTCTGTAATCCCCAGGGCCCTGTGAAGGGTTGCTGCCTGGCGCCAGCTCCTCCGCTAATGGATTGGCCACTTCCCCTCCCCCTCCCCTGGACACATGGCCAGGGGGTGTCTGTCTGCCCAGGTCTCAGCTTTAAAGACACAGCTCCCAAACCTGGATCTACCCCAGAGCCCCAACAGGGTGGGCACACCAGAAGGGGCTGAGGGCGAGGGTGACTGGGCCCAGCTCTGGGTCCCACTAGGCAGGGTCTGTGCCCAGGCAGAAGCTGAGCTGAATGAGCCAGTATGCTGTCTGGCTTTACTGGATCCTCCCTTCCCCCAACCAACTGCTGCTCAGTCACAGCCTTACGGGAAACAGGGTGATTTCTTAGATAGATAGGGGAGGGGGCTGAGGAGTGGTAGCTGCTGCCAAAGCTGAGAGATGGATGGACTGGCAGGAACTGGTTTCTGGTTTTAGGGACCTGCAGGTATCGAGATGGGGGTGAAATAGGAAAAGAGAAGATGCCCATCCCTAAAGGTTTAAGGACTGAAAGCAGAGAAAGGCCAGAGCGGATCCACAAGCTAGTGCACACAAATAGATGCATGTGTATAATAGCACTGTATACCTATGTGCACACACATTACGCAAACACTCTCCCTCCCCCCGCCCCCCCCACATATATCTTCCTACCCTCTCCACCCTGGAGTTAGCGGGAAGGCTGACGTCTGGCCTTTGCTTATAAAATGGTTTCAAAATGCAGGCAGAGGCTGCCCAGGAATGGACAGAGGCAGCTTGGATGGTCTGCAGGAGCCAGGATGCTGAGGCCCGCTGGGTTTGCCAGGAGCCACTGAGCTGCAGCCTCTGGGGACCCCAGGGCTCTCCAGTAGGGTCAGGTCTGCTTTGGATTGGCCCTGGAGACAAGAGCTGGATGTGTGGGGAAGTAGGTTTGGGATTCTGGGTTGGATCTCTGGCTGAGGCGGTGAGGAAGGTGGCTCCCCTGGCAGCCAACTCCTTCAGCATTGCAGGGCAGAGAAGCCTCCCCCTCTTTGTGTGTCCTCTAAGATCAGCCAACGCCCTCCTGCCGGCTCACATCCTTACCGCCTTAGTCTCCTTTCCAGGCTCCTCCTTCCTTCCGGGCCATTAGTCTCTTCCTGCACAGCTGCCAGGTTCTTCTCCTTGATGGGTCTGGTTTGGTTGCCAGGGGAATGGGAAGAGGATGGGAGAGAGGGGACAGATGGATAAACCAGGGCCTGTCCCCTCTAACTCCTGGGAGTGGGGAGGGATAGGGTTCTTCACAGGTTGGAGGTAGGGGGTTTGACAGGTGTGAGGAGAGCCTGGGGAAGACTTGGTGCTTTCTATGGCAATCCTAGGCTCTGAGCCCCAGCTGCTATTGGCCTGGAGCCCCATCGATTTCAGCCCAGGCCCTGCCCTGCCCCTGCCTGCTATCCTCAGGGAGCAAACTGGGAGTCTGAGCTTGTACAGCATGTGGAGGGGCAGACAAGGCCTAGGAGGACCAGCTCAGACCCTGTCTTTATAAGGAGCTGCTAGTAGACCTGGGCCTTTGAATATAGAGGCCCCTTGGGCTGGGCCTGAAGAGTTCTAGTTGGGGTTCCCATCCCCTCCCCTGCTTAAGCTCCCAGCTCACCACTCAGATACCTTAGAGTAGAAGGGACCAGAACTTCCTCAGCAGGGCTCTGGGAGCTGTGGAGGAAGTAAAGCTGGGTCTGGTTTGGTTGCTAGGGGAATGGGAAGAGAATGAGAGAGAGGGGACAGATGGATAAACCAGGGCCTGTCCCCTCTAACTCCTGGGAATGGGGAGGGATAGAGTTCTTCATAGGTTTGAGGTAGGGGGCTTGACAGGTGGGGGAACCAGGCCTGCTGTCAAAGCCAGAGCTCTGGCATCCAGCTGCCAAGCTTCCCATCTGACTCAACGCTCTATTGTATGAATTTAGGCTCATTATTATGTTCTTCCATGTCCTTCAGTAAAATGGGGATAACTGTAGCTTCCATCTCAGTGTTCTTGGGAGGATTAAATGAATATGTGTAAAATACCTAGAATACATATAATAACCACTGAAAATGTAAGCTATTTTTATTGTTATTACTATTATTATTTATCTCCTGAGTGATACTATCAGCCCCTAATGCAATGAGAATCTGTACTTCTTTTAGATTGTCCCTACTAGTGGCTGTGAGCAGTGCTGGACCCAGGGTGGATGGAGCCAAGTACTTCCTGGCTGATGGAGAGAGTGGAAGGTGACCTCATCTTCCTCTGTACTGGGCAAATAATATACTGATGAAGACGTGGACTCTGGGTTCGATTAAGACTGCCTGGATTTGATCGCCACCGCTCCTCAGCTTAATTAGCTGTGTGCTTTGGTTTGGGTGAGTGATTTAACCTCAATTCACCCCATTGTCTTCATCCACAAGTGGGTATGATAATACTAACACTTCCCTCATAGTGTTGGAGGCTGAAATGAGTTACAATATGTGAAGCACTTAGTGCTTGGCACACAGGACTTGCTGTATAAGTATTAGCCAGTGTTATTATTACCCCTCCTCCTTCTGCTGCCCTTGGCTGCTCTTCTGCTTGAAGGCTTGGAGAGAAATGACAATTAGATGTATTCAGAGGTTTGCAAGGAAGGCAAGCAATGAAGTTTAGGTTACTGGCAAGAGAGCTACTGAATGATGGGCCATGGACTCAAGGCTGAGTGAGGAGGGGTGTGTGGGCAAGAGACAGTGGGAGATTGGTAGAGTAAAGAGGTCCATAGCTGGACTCCAAGGCAAGGCCAAGGAAGTACAAAGAAAATACAAGGCCAAGGTCATAGTACAAAGAAATTGAAAGAGACACTGAGAGGGTAGGAAGTTGTTTTCAGAGAGCATGATGCATGAATTTGTGATTCTGGAGCTGGAGTATTAATGGATAAGATTCCCAGGGCATTTCTAAGGGAGTGGGCAGCTGAGGCTAAAGTGAGTTGGAGGAAAAAGTCAAAAGAGAGAAGATCAGGCCATCAGCCTGGGCACTGACTAGCTGTGTGACTCCGGGTAAATCACTTGTCCTCTCTGAGCTTCAGTTTCTTCATTTGTGAAATCCGGAGGATGACACCTTTCTCCCAGGGATGTTGTGCAATCTACATGAAGTATTGTACATAAAACAGCATGTTGTGAGGCTCATAGCAGGTGCTCAACACTGTTGATCGCTTTCTTTTCCTCCCATGTGACAGAAGAAACAGACACAGAGCAAGGACAACCCTAATTACTTGTAACCAGTGTCAGCTGGGATCTCCCTGCCTCTTGAGGTCTGAGATTAGCTTGACCTCCATTCCACATCCTGGGAAAAGTCTAATGGCCTCCCCAAGATCTCTATGCCTTCCTAGAACTTTCTCTTTACATCCCTAGCTCCATGTCCCTGCTATTCCTGTAATAGCTGACTTTACAGCTGACTCTCCAAAGTGTCCCTGTGTGGAGCTCAGTGCCGTCCCTTGGTTCCCATGGTCCTCTTTCCCGTCACAGGTAGGACCTGAGGCTCAGAGGGACAAAGTTGCCTGTCTGAGGCTGCGTAGTGAACTAATGGTGACTCCCTTTCCAGGAAAGCTCGGCCTGGTGGCCTGGTGGGTCAGGCCCTGCTGGTGTTCTGTGCTCTGGGTCTGTAGGAGCCAAGATGAGCTTCAGCCAGAAGGAGTCCAGTTCTATTCAAAGTGATCTCTCTTGGGCTAGTTGCAGGGTCCCCACTGACAGAGGGGCTCCACCAGAGTGGAATTCTTTCCCCATTATCTTTTGAGGCTCCATTTTTGCAGGTAGGGAGCCCTCTAGATATCTTCTCTGTCTCATCATTTCTCTCAATGTATCGCATAGTAACTATAGCTAACATTTCTTATGTGCCAAGCACTTTTTAATCTTCACAATAACCCTATGACATAGATATTATTACTATTCCCATTTACAGTTGAAGAAACTGAGGCACAGAGAGGTTAAGCAACTTGCCCAAGGTCACACAGCCACTAAACTGTTTATATGTCTGACTCCCTGCCCCGCCCTGCTCCGACGATATGATCTTCGAGAGCAGCGATCAGGTCTTATTCGCTTTGTGTCAGTGGTGTCTAGCACAGGACCTCGTTCAAATAACTTAGTTAAACTGAAAAGTAACCCTGATGCACTTGAAAAAAATCTTTCTCATGTTGTCTTATTCGCCTTTGTGTCAGTGGTGTCTAGCACAAGACCTCGTTCAAATAACTTAGTTAAACTGAAAAGTTAACCCTGATGCACTTGAAAAAAATCTTTCTCATGTTTGTCAGTCTGGAAAATAAAGAGATGTGTTGCTGCCACCTTCTGGCCATTAGCCAGAATGACATCTGCAGTCTGAATGCATCTAGGCTTATTGAGCTTCAGGGGCAAGACTAAGGGAATGCAGGAAATTTGGAGGATGCTTTAAAATTATTATGACCTTCTTTTCACAGTTGAGGAGAATTAACCAAGGGTGTGTAAAATGGAATAGCAGCACTGGTATTAGGATTTCAGAGCCCTGATTTCATTCTTCTTCTGCCCCCATCACCACTCCCAGAAGCCAAAAGTCAGAGGAGGGCAAAATCTGTCCCCACTCACCCTGTCCTCTACTGTGTTCACGATCTCCAGTCCTGCCCTCATTATCAAATCACTTCTCTGCCTGCTTGCCTTCCAAACAGATACCCCTCAACTGGAGAACAGAGCAGTTTATGGCCACAGAATGCTTAACTTTCCTTTTCATGGTCTGGCCTGGGCTGTGACTCAGAATCACCCGGGGGTCTGTTAAAAAGCAGATTTCAGTGCCCCACCCAGACCTTCTGAATCCCTATAATCTGTATTCTAACAAACTTTATATATAATTTTTAATGCACATGAAAATTTGAACCTACCTGGATTAAGATTTTTTCCCTTTAAATTGTCTGTCTTTCCCCTCATTTTATTTTGATTTTCAAACTCAGAGAAAAGTTGAAAGAATGTTACTATAAACACTAATATGATCATCTTCCGGATTTACCAACTGTCAGTATTTTGCCACAGTTCATTTGAAAGTGAATTTTAGACAACATAATATTTCATCTCTAAACACTTCAGCATGCACCTCTGAAAGATGAGGACATTTTCCTACATAACCATGGTACTATTAACATGTTCATTAACCCAATATAGAGTCGATATTCAAATTTTCCCAGTTGTCCCAATAATGTCCTTAATAGCTATTTTCCCCCAATCCAGATTTAAAGATCAAGAATGGTATTTGGTTGTTACCAGTGCAGAGGAAAGAGCCAGAGCATAGGAAAGAGTCAGAGCTGGGATGAGCTTGGCATGTTTGAGGAATTGGAGAAAGGTCGGTGAGGCTGGAGCGAGGTGAGAGAGGAAGAGAGAGGGAAAGGTGAGGTTAGAGGAGTGGGAAGGAGTCAGAACACGTAGGGCTTTGTAAATCAGAGTAAAGAGTTTAGAGCTTATTTTAAATGCAATGGAAAGCCATTGGAGAGTTTTAAGCAGAGGACTGACTTGATCTGATTTATGACTTTAAAAGGTCAATGTGAAAACAATTTTAGATTTGAGACATTCTATAAGACAAAGATCCCTAGACTCTTTGAGAAGTCAGTGTCATTAAAAAATAAACAGTAGGTATATTACTTTCCTAGGGATGTCATAAGGAATCACCACAAACTTGGTGGCTGAAAACAATAGAAATTTGGGGCACATTTGAGATCTTGCTCCCCGGCATATGTCATCAGTTTGGCTCAAATAAACATAAAAATTCTCTAAAACAAAAACAAAACAAAATCCCAAAAACAAATTTATTCTCTCACAGTTCTGGAGGCTGGAAATCTAAAATCAGGATGCTGGCAGGACTGTACTTCCAAAGGCTCTGGGGGAGAATCCTTCCTTGCCTCTTCCAGCTTCTAGTGGCCCCAGGAGTTCCTTGGCTTGTGGCACCATCTCTAATCTCTGCTTCTGTGTCCACATGGCCTTCTCCTCCTCTGTGTCTGTCTGTGTCTTCTCCTCTCCCTCTTAGAAAGACACTCGTCATTGAATTTGGGGACCCAGGTAATCCAGGATGATCTCAAGGTCCTTAATTACATCTTGCAAAGATCTTTTTTTTTTTTTTTTCAAAATAAGGTTACATTCACGAGTTCTGGAATGTGTACATATCTTTGTGAGGAGCCACCATTAAACCCATTACAGTTGGGGGATTGTTCTAGACAAGAAAGAGACTAAGAGATATAACAACTAAATGCAATGTTCAAATCTATATTGTATCCTGGATTTGAACAAAAATAAAGGCTGCTAGAGAAATTGGTTATTATATGCTATGGAATGATTATTCCTTTTTTAAGTGTGAAGATGAGAATGCAGTTGTGTAAGGAGACATTCTTGTTCTTAGGAGGTGCCTGCAAGAGCATTTAAGGTCATGAAAAGTCATGCTGTCTGCAACCTCTCTCTAGTGGGTCAGTCCTATTGTCTTCAACGTCATTGTGGTGCAAGGCAATGGCTCTAGCTACCAGGTGAGATTGAGAAGGAGCAGTTGCAGAGTTAGTCACACTGCTTACCAGAATAGAGCCCAGGATTCTCGTCCTAGTATCCACTTGATTCTGTAGATCTTTTATGAGAAACTGTGCCTGATAAGAGTTTCTCCCCATTTCCTGACAGAAGATGTGCAAGAAACCTGGTCCCAGGCCTGGGCCAGTCACTGGGCCTTGCTTTCTTCATTAGTAAAACAAAGGGCTTGGATGAAAAGATCTCTGACGATCTTTCCAGGAATATAGGTTGAGTAGAGGACTAGGTAATAAAAAAAGCATTTACTAAAGATTGTGGTGGGTCTCAAAGCACTGATCCCAGGAGCTTCGAGCAATTTCTTCACAGAGTGATGCTGCAAGATCCTCCAGGTGGGAATGTGTGGCAGTCCCTATACAGACGGGAATGAAGGGATGGGAGAAGTGGGACAGCTTGTCTTGGGATGGTGTGAGCTGGAACATCCGTGTGATCTCATCCGCAGTAGAAGGGTCCGTGTTCAGAATAGACCACAGTCAGGGAGTCCAAGGAGGACAGGAATTTCCTCCCCCATCCCCAACTCCATTTATTGGGATTGCTCAAAAGAAATTTAGACTTTATGCTGGTCCACCTGGCAGACACCCTCCCTCCCACTACACAACTTGCATGAGCTCCTTAGCCTGGAATTCCAGAAGGTTAGGGCGAATGGGAAATTCTGGGATCCCACGGGAAATTCTGGGATCCCATGGGAAATTCCGGGATCCCACAGGTACCCCTCCCTCATTTTCCTAATGAAGATGAAGAGATGGGAGGCAGTACTTACAATTCCATGGGCTGTGAAAAGATATGGCCCTGGCCCCTCCTTACCCAGGTAGGGGCTTGACTTCTATGAGATAAAACAGGATAAGGACTCATGTCCATCAGGGCAGTCATCAGGAGGCTCTTTTCTGCAATCATGACACTCTGCCATCTATCTCACCTCATCTTCTGCAGGGAGAGGCCAGGTGACAGCTGAACAAACAAGTTCAAAGAGCCCGATGACTTACAAACTGCCCTCCCTGCCCTCTGCCTACAGGCCATGAAGGCCCTCATTTGACGCCTGGGCCCAGCCAGAGGATCTCCCAGCCAGCGAGGGCCAATTGTCAGCTTCTATTAGATGTTCTCTCATTCTCTAGGTGAATTCTGTCTGCAGCGCACTGCTGTGCTGGCACCTGGCTGGAGGGAAGGGAAGTGATGGAGGAAATGGAGATGGGAATGGGAAGGCGAAGGTAGGGTGGGGAGAGAAATGGAATGGGAGGTAGGAGAGGATGAGGGGTAGGGTAGAGAGGGGACAAGAGAGGAAGAGTAGAGGAAACCAAATGGGCCAGAAAAGGAGAAAAAGCCTCTTAGGCTTTCTCCTTTCAAGGACCCAAGGGTTGCTAGAGAGGGGAACAACCAGTCGAGTGACCCCTATTCACACCCTAAAGCCCCAAGAATCTGGTCTGGTTCTTGTTCCAAGAGTCACTTGGCGCCAACCTCTTGTCTGCAAGGGCAATTCAAAGCCCCTTAGGCTCTGGAAGATTTGGGACTGCCCTGGGATCAGGGGCCTTCTGCGCTGGGCTTCCTGAGAGGGAGTGATTCTTTCCCAGTGGTCCTCCTTGCTCTTCTGTAATAGGCAGATCTGACGAAGGCTCCATTCACAGTTGTATGTAAAAGGGAAGGAGGAACAATTTTTAGGCTTGCAGATGTTCTCTATATGCTTTCAATTTATGGTTTAAGTTCAGCCAAGACTCCTGGAAACACTGACAGGAAGAAGCAGATCAGTTGACCAGGAACTGCAGGCAGAGGAAGGCCGAAAACCAAGGAAAGGGCACATGGAATCTCCGCTCTCTCGCGGCAATGTTTGGACTGGAAAAGGGTTATACAGATTTAAAAGGGTCTTAATATTTTTATTATTATTTTATTAAATGTTTCTATGAACTATTGTGTAGGGCTTTTATATCATATTAGTTAGCATACTTTTGGCAGGAAGCAATAGAAGACCCAAGGCAAAATGTCCTAAACAATAAGGGGATTTATAATCTCACATAATGGAAAACCCAGAGGCAGAAAAGTTTCAGGGATGGTTCATTCAGGGAGTCAACATCCTCTCAAGGATTCAGGTTCTTTTCATGTTTCTGCTGTCATGCTCCATGTTAGATTTTGTCCTCATGTTTCTCCCCTTGTGGTCATGAGATGACTGCAGCAACTTTAAGCATCGTGTGTGCACACAATATATCCAAAATGAAGAATCCTTTCCCTGCATTCCTTTTTAAGAGCAAGGAAATTTTTCCGAGAATATCTTCTCCCCAGCCCCCAATCAGCAGACATTACCTCACCTCTCAGTCCCATAATTGCATCACATGCTGGTTCTTTAACCAATCCCTGGCAAGAGAACTGGAATTACCTCGATTAGCTTAGACTAAGATTCACCCTGGTGGTGGGGAGGCCCAGCCTCCCCTGATGCACATGGGTGCCTAACAACTTAATGGAACTGGGCTGTGTTGGCAGGTACAGCAACCAGCTGGGATAGCTTTGCGGTAGATATGCAACAGTGGCTGCCACGTGTGATCATCTCTTCTGACTTGTGGCATGTACTGCCTTGAATTGTGCCTAGGTGATCTGTCTTTAGTCTGAGGGTGACAAAAAACTAAATATATTCCCTGTAGAACTTGGCACAGGGGCTTGCACCAAATAGGTGCCCCCAAAATAATGAACAAATGAATTAAACTTAAAAAGTGAAATAATTTTTATAAAAGGATAATGAACATGGTTACTTTTGCCAAGGGCATTTCTGTATTAGCTTACTGTCAGGCTAGACATCTGGAGCCAAATGAGATATCTGATAAGAACAGAGTGTGGGGAGGGAAGGGTGATAGCAGTGAGATTAAATTTATACCCCTCCAAATTAAACTAATTCATGAATGTAGACAAAACCCTGTGTAATTTAAAAAAGCTTTATATTCTGTTCTTGTTTTTAAATAGAAAAAAAAAAAAGAAGTCTTCTGCTGATGAAACAAGTATTTAAAAGCATTTTCTGTTTTATGACAGACTAAAGAAGACATGTTTTTAGTTCTGGAAAGTTCATTGCTGCTGAATATTTCTCTCCTGCTGCAAAAACTCCAAGGAGTGTTAGAAGAGGAAAAAACTGTTTTCCCAGAACTTGCTCAGGACTGACAGACTGAGAGACATCATGCTCTTGGGATGAACGGAGCAGTGACAGGCTAATGAGATGTCGGCAAAGGCGACTTTCTCCATGGGACTGAAGGTGGGAACCTTCCCCACCCAACACAATGGGTCTGTTTTCCCTTCATCTTGTTACCCCGTGTCTCCCCGACAGCTACCCTGGCACTGGGCTCCAGGAGCCATCTGCCTGGGTTATCTTTATCGACATCACCTTGTGGCCTCGGCTGACAGGAGCTGACCATTCTGGGCCCAGTGCGTGGGGGTGTGATGCCCCAGGTGTGAGCTGTACTGTCTGCACTGTGGCTGGTGTCTCGTCGGCAGGAGTCCAGAAAGGTGGTAGCAGCTACCCTGCAAGGACATCATATTTCTATGATCTGAGAATTGATTCGAGTTCAGAGAGAGGCCTGGACAAAAAAGCCCCCTTACTAGGAAAGCTACAGTCTGGCTAGTGGAGACCAGCTGGCTTTGCTCCTCTGGAACAGCGTGCTATCACCTGGACCCCAGAAAGGGGCTGCTGGGAGGAGATCTAACAATCAACAGCATAGTGAGATCTCCTTTCTGTGGCTGTGGCTCCATCCACTGCTCCACACGAAGGCTGACCACTGTGGGCCTCTTGCCTGACAAGGCCCAGGACGTGGCCCTAATCACCCAGAGCTGGAAAGGCTGCTGGGTGTGGTGACCACTTCCTCTGGCACTGCTTGGAGGCTGCTGGGCAGAGCAGAGTCAGAGTTCTGGGGTCAAATTTCATTTCAGCCACTTGGTCTGTAGCCTTAGGCTAGATACTTAGCTTGGAGCTTTGACTTTCTCAGCTGTGGAAATGGGTATATCTCCTCACAGGGTGTTATGAAGATCATGGAACCCTCCCACCCTGACAGAGCCTCCCCTTCCTCCCACAACACCTACAGAAATCCAAGACCTGAAGACAAGCCCTCTCTAAACTTGAACCCACCTGGCCACCTCTGGCCTGACGGTGGGCTGTTTGACAAATTCTGCTGGAGCAGGGGCATTTGCCAGCTGCTTCCCACTTAGGATGACAGGTAGCTAGGCCAGCATACCGCCCTCCTCACAGCCATTCTTTCCTCCTCATCCCAGCTCAAAGCAGCTATGCCTGGGCCCACTGGTCCCTCAGTAGCCAGTAGCTTCCATGGGGTGTATGCAGATTGCTCCTCCTGTCATTTCAGGCCAGAGCAGCCTAAGCTCTCTGTCCACAGAGCCAGAAACTGGGGCCCCAGGCAATCTCAGAGCCTGCACCATATAGGCCTTCTCCATTTATCCCCATCAAGCCTCAGCGGCATTAGCAATAGCTGCAGTTGTGAATCCAGACTTTCCATTTGTGCTCAAGGGCAGATCAGATGATTGTCAGCCACAAAGCAGTGACCTAGACCTTGGGGTATATTTGTTCTTGCTGCAGGCAACTTCAATTCACTCTCTCACCAACACAATAGAGGAAAAATTATCATTGCAAGGACATATCCTTCCCCAACCACTGGCACTTTACTCTTCCAATTCCCCAGGCTCTGTCCTACTGGAATATTTTTTCTCAGCTAAACTCTTCTCTCATCCCCCCTCCCCCCACCCCCCACTCCCTCCCGCTCCCAATTGCGGCTGCTTCAAGGTTTCCAGCCTTTTCACATTTTGGCAGATGAAGTAACTTACCTATAAGGCTTACTGAGGTCATTGAAGGGGCCACTCATGGCCAGAGGCGATTAGCACAGGGAGCCCCTGAATCCCAATCTCAGGGCACTGACTGGGCTTGGGAAACACTGGCTCAAAGTATGGATCTCAGTATCATGGGCTATCGTGTGCTCAGCCGAAGCTGAATTATCTGCTTCTTCTCAGCTGAGTGTCCTATTGCCTCCAGTTGCCCCTCTGGTGGCTGGGCTGGGTGGCCGGCCTGTCCAAGGTTCATTTTCATCTTGGACTCAGGCTGCAGGAGGAATCTGGCCCATCTGATAAGCAGGAATAGCTGGCTTTGTACTCAAGGATGTGACAGGGCTACGCCTTGCCCTGGAGGGCTTAAGACTAGGGTTGCTCTCAAGATGAATGATGTAAGACCCTCCCCCAGCACAAAGTTGAAGCATCTCAGGCTGGAAGCAGTGCAGTTAGTGTTCCAACATAGAATGCGCATGTTTTTTAGATGCTCCCTTTCTAAGAGTAAGGGGCAGAGATGAGCAAGGGGTAAGGGGCGAAAACACAAGTGGGAAAAAAAGATTCTGGTAACTGAGCACCATGAGAGTAAGGGAGCAAAGGTGAACACATCTGCAGCTCTGTACCTGCCCCCATCTCCTGCCACTTTTGTGGCATTTCCACTCAGGCCAGCACCCAAACTGATTCCTCCCTTCTGCATGAGGCTTGGCCCCTTGGTCCTCTATGTCCATTACTCAGCTTAACCTTATAGGCCACACCACTGGTACCTGAGTATCAATCACCAAGCTCTCCAGCCATGCACATTTATGCCTTCTTCCCCAGCCACTTTATAGCTCCTCCCTGCCTCAAGAACCACACTGCTTCCAACAGGTGCTTGGAAGAGGGTCCAAATTAGGGAACTCTCCCTTCTCCAGTCTTTCGTACGTATACATAATTCTTCAATTTTTCCCCTTTATTCCGATACTTCAAATATTCCCCACAACAGACATTGGGTTAAGTACCAGTACTACAACCTATGACTATTATAATTGTGTGTCAGCCAACTTTCTCCAAGCAGTTAACTTCTTAAAGTATATTCTTATTTGCTATTGTAGGTTTTGGCTAAATATGGCATATATCAGCACAATTCCAAGCCCCTCCCATGTGACTATTTTATCAAATACTAACAGCAATTGTTAAGGCAGTCTGGCTGGTTACTTGAATTTACTACCTATTTCACCTACCCCTTGCCATCACATGTGGTCACAGCACACCAAAAGCATCAGCTGGAAGCTTACCAAAAACTGTGGTATCTCAAGTGCCTCCTCAGACCTACAGATTTGGGTCTACATTTTAATATCTACAGGGTATTCACATCCACACTGAAGTTTGAGAAGCATTGGCTCAATCTATCTAAGCCTGTTGCCTTACTCAAATGATTTTATTACCATTAATTCAGGCCTGAGCGAAAAACTTAGCATAGTACATAGCACACAGAAGCCACTTGACCAGCCTCCATCTCCAACTGGCCTTGAATAAGTGGGGCAAGTATTCACTGTGATACAGAAGACAGCCTGACATTAAAAAAAAAACACATCACTTTTATTGACAAGTTAGGGACATAATGGACAACTTCACACAACAGAAATGAGACAGTCCCAAGACACTGCAGTATAATATTGCAGCAGACGGGTTAATACTCTTCACCCTCATCCTCTCCCTCAGCACTATCTGCTCCAACCTCCTCATAATCCTTCTCAAGGGCAGCCATGTCCTCACGAGCCTCTGAAAACTCTCCTTCCTCCATGCCCTCACCCACATACCAGTGAACAAAGGCACGTTTGGCATACATCAGGTCAAACTTGTGGTCCAGGCGAGCCCAGGCCTCAGCAACAGCTGTAGTGTTGCTCAGCATGCACACAGCTCGCTGTACTTTGGCTAGGTCTCCACCAGGCACCACAGTGGGAGGCTGGTAATTAATGCCAACTTTGAAGCCAGTGGGGCACCAGTCCACAAACTGGATGCTGCGCTTGGTCTTGATGGTGGCAATGGCAGCATTGACATCTTTGGGAACCACGTCCCCACGGTACAACAGGCAGCAAGCCATGTATTTACCGTGGCGAGGGTCACATTTTACCATCTGGTTGGCTGGCTCAAAGCACGCATTGGTGATCTCTGCTACAGAAAGCTGTTCATGGTAGGCTTTCTCAGCAGAGATGACAGGGGCATAGGTGGCCAGAGGGAAGTGGATGCGGGGATAGGGTACCAGGTTGGTCTGGAATTCTGTTAGATCAACATTCAGGGCTCCATCAAATCTCAGGGAAGCAGTGATGGAGGACACAATCTGGCTAATAAGGCGGTTCAGGTTAGTGTAGGTTGGGCGCTCAATATCAAGGTTTCTACGACAGATGTCATAGATGGCCTCGTTGTCAACCATGAAGGCACAATCGGAGTGCTCCAGGGTGGTGTGGGTGGTGAGGATGGAGTTGTAGGGCTCAACTACAGCTGTGGAAACCTGGGGGGCTGGGTAAATGGAGAACTCCAGCTTGGACTTCTTGCCATAATCCACAGAAAGACGTTCCATCAGCAGGGAGGTGAACCCAGAACCAGTTCCCCCACCAAAGCTATGGAAAACCAAGAAGCCCTGAAGACCTGTGCACTGGTCAGCCTGTAAAAAAAAAAAAAGTTTTAATTTTAGCTTTGGTGAAAGCTGTAATCACTTCCTTGAATCCATAATTATGTTGATCAAGATTTTAAAAATCTTTTGAATGTTTGCTAAGAAAGCAGTTGAAACAGAAAGCCTCTAAAGTGCTAAGTGATTCAGAGAAACTTCACAATTAACTCCTGGGAGGGGGTGAAATCTGCTGAGGGCTATTTAAAAATGAACTATTTTCATAGATGTAGGCAGAAGAATCAAGGATTGGAATGGATACATACAGGGCCCAAGTTTTAGTGACTGGGAGGGCACCCTCTGGTGCCCTTGCTGTGACTACAGAACAAGGGCAACTTATCAGTTGGAGAGCTACCAAGGACAGGCCTGGGACCACCAGCCCCGCACAATGGATATCTTTACAAGGTGTGGCAGCTGCTTTCTGAGCTGGAATATGACAGAATAGCCAAGTTCCAATACCCTGGTGCTGGAGTCAGCCTGGGTCTGGATCTGGTTCTACCAGTTCCTTGCTGTGTGATTTTGACCAAATTCATTTCTCGATCTCAGTTTTCTCATTCCGTAAATAAGGAGAATAGTAATCTAGCTCAGGTTGAGAATTAAACGAGTACTTGGAACAGTGCTTGGCACAGTAACACTTGTTACCAGAAAGCCTATTCATTCTGGGAAAGGTGACTTGCTGTCACAATTCCAGGAGACCTTATGTCACTGTTTCTACCACTTAACTGAGCTATTCTAGTTAGCACATAGCAGCTCCAGGAAAGGGTGTTTTTGACCTTTCTGTTGATGACCCCTAGTACTCAAAGGTGCTCAGAGATTTGGACATTCTCTACCAACCCCTCACTGAATGAAATCAATGTACAAGATCCTAGTCCACCAATTGCATCTATTAAGCCTCATGTGGACAGACACAGTAATATTACCAAGGAAAAATGCACATGTTTTGGTATTTAATGAACTTCACTCTAGAACCTCAATGGCTTTCACTAGGCTTATTTGTTGCCAAAGGCAGGTCCTGATTTCCAAGTCAGTGCTTATAGCTGAAGTTTGACTTACAAACAGGAATCATTAACCCAATTTTGCTGAGAAAACTATGATAAACATCTGGAAAAGTATGAAGCCATGAATGATGCAAGGCCATTCTTTTTAGAATAGACCAGTTGTGGTTAGGCTTAGTATAATGTGATTTTCCTAACAAGGTACTTCACCCCAGCCTTCATTATTGGTTTTTGGTTAATTACTTACAAGCTGCCCACATGTCTAAGGAGCAGAGAGTCAGCTGACTGCCAGACTCTTAATTAAAATGACCCAAACAGAACACTTATCAACTTCAAGGACGTGAATAGTTGCTTAAGATTTTTCTGCCACAGGGCCAGTCCACACTACCCCGAGCTCTAGTAGAAAAGCAAGCCTTCTGCTTTTTGTGTTTATATCTCAATGCCTTCCAAGTTTCAATGAGTGATACTTGCTTCTATAATAAGGGAGCTCCCCTGACTCTACTTTCAATGTTGGAAGTTTCTTTCCATTGTGGCCATTTCTAGTCAGTGTTATACTGGCCTCTTGAGCTCTGAACTTTTTGTAGTAACATAAGGCGCCAGTCCAGATTTTTTGTTTTGTTTTGTTTTTTACTAGTCTGATCAATTAGTTACATGTCAGAATCAGTCACCTACTCACTCAGTGTGACTAGGCTAAAGAGCACTCATCCCTGCCCATAACCCAGGACTGTCTGGTTTAAAAGCCTACTTACTTACTTAGCAGTCTAAGGCCTAGTTTAGTGTCAAAGAGTGATTCTTGTTTGGTCTCTTAAAACTGTAAGAGAAGACTCTCACCCCACTTTAAATAAAGTACTGTGTTTACCAGCTTCCGAATTCGGTCCAAGACAAGGTCAATGATCTCCTTGCCAATGGTGTAGTGTCCGCGAGCATAGTTATTGGCGGCATCTTCCTTGCCTGTGATGAGCTGCTCGGGGTGGAAGAGCTGGCGGTAGGTGCCCGTGCGAACTTCATCTGGAAAAGGGAAACAAAGTGGCCATCTATCACCAATAACCTGCACAAGCCTGCTCAACCCCAGGGCATCAACAGAGCCCCTGGGACACACGTCCTGCCCCAGACCCTTGGGGAATCACTTGGGTTACTGAGGTCAACTCACCAATGACCGTGGGTTCCAGGTCTACAAACACTGCCCTGGGCACATGCTTGCCAGCGCCTGTCTCACTGAAGAAGGTGTTGAAGGAGTCGTCTCCTCCGCCAATGGTCTTGTCACTTGGCATCTGGCCATCAGGCTGGATGCCATGTTCCAGGCAGTAGAGCTCCCAGCAGGCATTGCCAATCTGAACACCAGCCTGGCCAACATGGATGGAGATGCACTCACGCTGTGAGAGGAAGAAAGGAAATGTCAGAATGACACATCAGATGGGACATTTAGGAATGATTCACACCTAAATGACTAATCTTCAGGACAGATAATTACCTTTCTGGAGGCAACTCCCGCCCTGAACTATTGCAGAAGCAACAGTCTTTGTTGAAAACTAATTCAGAGAAAATGCTTGAAAAAACCAAGATACGTTAATGAACTAGGCCAGACCAGAGACTAGATCCTTCCTGTGTAGCCATATTAAATATTCAAGGTCAGGTTTCTACCATTTCAGAAAGACAAATCTGCTCTGTAACAATACATTTCCCCCAGCTCCTGGGAAAAGCCTGATTCCATAAGTCATGTAAAATTCCCCCTTTCAGCTCTGATTCATTCTGTGTGATTGTGTAACTAGTGAGCTCATTCTGGTCCTTCTTTAATCCTATTCTTTAAAAGACAAGAGCTTTTAAACCAGTTTAAACCACCAAACTACAGCCATATGACTCATGGAAAAAACGCCAGATAAGCAGCAGTTAGCTGCATTTTAAAAAGTGTAGTCAGAGGCAGCTTTCTAACCTTGTGGAAGAATTTAATCTTAAGGAAGAACATTCTTCCTTATTATCAAACATCTTGGGGGGGCGGGCAGGGTGGACACACATAGTATTAAAAGCTAGAATTGTCACCAAGAGTTTACTAACAGTTTAAGAAATTAGCTGTTTCCTAGTAAAATGTATCTCTGGCACTGTGGAAAAAAGTCTAGTTTCAAGAATTTAACACTACTGGGAAAGTGTTCATTTTTCTTTACTTGCTGAACAAAATCATTTATAAGTTGCC
>NW_006439717.1:1167022-1243447 GCF_000325575.1 Pteropus alecto
TGCTGTAAAATAAGGCAATGAACATCTATACCTAGACTTAAGAGAGAAACAAAGAGAGTATTTATTGTATTTCATCTCAAGTCAGATTAATTATTTTGGAGACTGGCAGAGGACTTTCAAAATATTGACACCAAGTATCTCTCATTACATTTTCCTCAAATAAGAGGGTTTCAAGATTTTAAAAGCCGCTCATAGGAAACTAGAGAAAATGCAACACTAGCTATGATCTCAGAGTCAGTCTAGTATCAAAACTTTAGTTATAAAAATCCATTTACTCACAACCTTTGAGTTACTATCCCTTCCTTCCCACCTACACTCCCCATAAAACAATCTTCGTCTCTTGACCACATCGGCAAGCCCAGGATCACCTGCATTATCCAGCTCTAGGGCTGTGCGAGAAAAGGGGAGTTGTTCTAATGAACTCATGACTATTTACCACTGCATCATGTTTACCTTTAACTGGACTTTGGAAATTCCACAGCCAGAGAGAAAGCTGGAGAGAACCAGAGATCTCTCCATGACAGACCCAGGCCCAAGGAGATAAACTATCTGAGAAGATACTCTCAATCTAATGAAGCACTTCTATTGAAACCTTTCGAGTGCCCAAATTTTCATTCATTGTGCCACAGCCTGGCTTTCTGTTTAGACTGTGCCGGCCACTCTCTTCTGGCCACTAGGGCGATGAAGTGAGACATAGGTGATAGAGTCAACTAGCTTTAACTGGTTAAGCATCCACTGTCTCTTCTAAAAATAAATAAAACCAAACACAAAATTATTAATCTAACCAGTGATTGCTGTAATAAGCCTGCTGTTTCCACTCTCCTGCCCTTTAAACAGTCACACTACTTTCTGAATCACACTTTTACTTCTATCTTTTTGGTCTTGGTGAAAAACACTCAAGCAAGTTTTTACAGTTAGACATACTTTTAACTGTGGTAGTCTCTGAAGAGACTAACTGGTGGACTATTCGATGTATTCTTTAAAAAAAAAGATACTATTTTGAACCATTTGATACACAAATACTAGTTTTAAAACGTGGATTATTTTGGGTAGACCTCCAACAGAGGCTAAGATAGTTGTTTCCAAAACTTCTGGAAGCTACATAGAAAATACTCGTTGTGCATTATTTCACAATTTTTTCAAAACTAAGAATACATTGTCAGTACTAGTTTATTTTGTGGTTTTTTAAGAAAAACCCTTTTATGGACTTAAAAAAAAAAAACTAGATTAAGTAGAAAGCTTCAGCTATAAACAGCCCACTAAATGAACGCTAGGAATGCAGGATTAGACAACGTGAGGAGGCGCCTGCCTACATCCTTCAGGTGGATTGGTGCAATTGGAAGCTCTCCCCAGAGCCGGGCCACAGGTGACTCAGCAGCGAGTCACAGGGCGCTGGAGAGGGGGCGCCGCTCCAGGTGCTTCCACTGCGTAAGGGAAGGTGAGGTCATTTGGAGAAATGGAGGGGAGAGATTTTTAGTTTTCACAAGTCCTTGGGGGCCAAGTGAAGGCTCCCTAGTCTTCCTCGGGCGGTGGCGGGACCTGGGATGATGCCCTCTCACTAGGATCAAGAGAGCTTTCTATTTCCACCGAGAGCAGTGCTCCGGCCGCGTCTTCGAGCCCGAAGGGGAGTCTGCCAGCTTTACCAGCCTGGTCACCAGAAGCCAATTTGTCTGGGGGCGTCCGAAACACGGTCCCACACGCAACTCGGGTTCCGCCGCCCGGTGGGGCTGCTCACTCTCTTCCCCTCCTACCACCGCCCGGGGACCACACCCCGCCCCGGCACTCACCATGACTGAGACTTGCAGGGATCCGCGGGACTGGAAGAGGATAAGGAACGGCGACAAGTACCTCCCACTGACAGACTACCAAGGAGTCCGGGGGAGAAGTGAACCGGGAACCGGCCCATGGGACTTTATATACCCCTTTCCCAGCCACGTGTCGGGAGGGCGGGCACTGGACCCCGCCCCGGCCCCCGCCGCCCCACCTCTGAGTTGCAAGGCCCCGGGCCGGACGCCCCGCCCTACACAGCCGCGGGAGAGAGGAGGGGCGCGCGGTGCTGATTGGTGGGTTCAAAAGTTCAAACCAAACTCTTTCGAAAGGAGCCAGAGGAACCAGGAAAGGGAGGAGACATCCTGGGGCCTAAGAGTGGGCAGGTGGGTCGGGGAATAAGGTGGAGACGGCGACTGGAAGGAGCGGGAAGTGGGAGTGTCTGCCCCTCCGTGGGTGAGGCAGGTGGACGAAGCCTAAGTGAGGAAAGGCGCCAAGTAAAGAGAGCGCGGCCCCTCCCGCCGCCCGCCCCCTCCCTGGTCCGGACCCTGGAGGACGGCCCACGTGGCTTCCAACCAGTCCCCGCCGCATAGCCCCCTACAGGGCCGGGCCTGGGAGTCGCCCTCCCGGTCGCTTCCACCTCGCCCAGCCCCAGGGGCCGGCTGCCCTCGCGCCTGAGGGCTTTCCGAGAGAGGAGGTTCGTTCCCCTTTCCAGGTCTTAATTACCACGAACCGACCTGAAGTCCCGACTCCCACCTTTTTGGTTGCTTTTTAGTTGTTTATCTACCTCCTTTTTAAAATGAATCTTTTGGTTCCTAATAACAATCTCTTTCCTACTGATGCAAAAGCCAATTTGTTTAGGTCATTATAATAATACCTTCATTTTTGATTGCTTACTAAGCAGAGTAGCTGGGTTTTATTACACTGTAATAATCACATTTCACCCACGCAACAAACCCTGTGAGTTATCCCCATTTTACAGATAAACTAGTGGTCAGAGGAATTAAACTAGTTGAAGTTACACAGCCAGAATTGTGGCGCTGCCCTTAAGCCCTCACTACCTTGTACTGCCTCACACTAAGTATTGTGCTGCGACCAGACCTGCTAGGTTTATTTCTCAGAAGTGTGGGAGTCGGGAGTGAGTCTTCTTCAGAACGAGCCACCCTGGCATACAGATTATTTAGAGCTGAAAAGAATTAAAGCCCAACAAACTCAAGAATTTTTACCTCCCTCTTACCTACCTAGAGAGATTCAGATAGATGAACCTGCTTTAGGAAGGGAATCTTAGTATATTAACGTTAGCACATACGCATTAAGTGTGGCAGACTGGGAGGATCCAAGCAAAAAGCCGTTTCCTAGATTCCCCTTTGTGTCCCATTGTTTCTGGATGGCCCTGCAAGAATTTGTTTACCAAATGTTTGCTTTTTCTCATCTATCTGAATTGGCTACCTCACCTCCTCAGTCCAGAATGACCAACGAACCTCATTTTGCCCCACTGTCTTTGGGATTTTCATGCTATGTGAATTCTCTGTGCACATGTATTAAAATGTGATTTTCTCCTGTTAATCCAAGGTATGTCATTTGAATTATTTGACCAGCCAGAAGAACTTAAGGGATAAGGGGAGAGTTCCCCCACCCTGACAAAAGCATCTTTTATTTAAATTGTTTTTCTTTCTCTGCAACTTCACCATGTTATCTTATCTGTTAAATTCCTTCACCAGCTCTGGGTGATAGAGTTTACGGAAATACTCAGAGAACAAAAGTGACTGCTATACAAGAGTAGAAGTTAAAGGGCTTTTTTTCTGAAGTAAGAAAAAGTAAAAATGAAAGCAAAAATCAGTATTGGATACAGAATAGGCAGAACTTGAGATATACTCCAACTCATACACACAAATGAATGCTATAGAAATATGTACAGAGATTTCTTTTCAAATCACAATACATAGTTGATTCATCAAATGCTTATTGAATACCTATCGTGTGGCAAGGTGTTCTGAAATGTAGAATAACTAGCATTTTAGTCTTTTGCTAAATATTTTAGTATTAATTAGTAGAGCTTTCCAACTTTTTTGATTCATTCGACAAATATATTTAGCAGTTTCTAGGTGCTTAGGAGTATGTATGGGAACAAAACTGACATCTCTGCTTCATGGACCATATGAGAGACATAGAAAGACAATGGACACAATAAATAAGTAAATTATATAATTTGTCAGAAGGCGTAGAGTGCTATTAAAAAGTATAGAGCAAAGTAAAGTGCAATGAAAGTCGAGATGTTTATGATGGCCACGTGGAGGTGGAGATGCCCAATACACAGCTGGATATTAGAGTCTGGATCTCAAGAGAGAGAATTCTGGGTAGAGATATACATCTAAATGCCACCCTAAAGTCATGACACTGGGTGAGATGGCTGAGGGAGTGGGTGTAGAAATAGAAGAGGACCAAGGACTGAGCTCTAGGAGAATCAGCAAAGGACAATAAGAAGGAACAGCCAGTGAGTTAGGAGGAAACCCAAGAGCGTGAGGTGCTGGAAATCAAGGCAGGCATGATCAGCAGCATCAAATACTGCTAATGGTTCAAATAAGATGAGAACTCAAAAATGGCCACTAGACTTAGCCATATAAAGGTTACCAGTAACCTTGATAAGAACAGTTCAGTGTGGCAATTTAAAAAAAAGCCTTTTATTTTTAGATTGTTTTCATATGATTCATTACAAAATATTTTATTTTTCTTTTTCTGTCTACCACCTCATATTCAAGCAGATAGTCCCTGAGGAACCACAGAACGTTTAAGGGCTTTACAGTACTCATTACCTTGGTTTGGATTCTGGCTTTTTTTGTTTTCTAGCTGTGGGTTCTTGAACACATTTTTTAATCTCTCTAAACCTCCCTTATAAAATGGGGTAGTATATAAGTCATAGGTGGATACATTGTTATGAGGATTACATGAAATAAATAATACATAGCACATATATATAGTAAGGCACTAAGTAAAATTGGTAGCTGTTACTGTTGCAGGTGGTGGTGGCGGACAAAATTATAGATAAAGAGGCATCCTCTTGCATTTTAAAATCATTTTAAGCTTTGGGATCCATATTTAAGTTTGCTGCCCCCTGCTGGATTTTTTTTTTTTTGAGGAAGTAGGGAATTTCTTCCCTGAGCGGACAGTTAAAAATTTAACCTTTATTAGAGTAAACAGGTCTTTATGAATCTAAAAATTACTGAATGAAGAGATGCAGAAACTGATCTTTAGTTTAAATTCTCCTGAAGTCACCACAAGATAGTGAGTTATTAACAGGTTCTTCGCTGGTTCTCCCAGAGCTCAGTCCTTGGTCCTCTTCTATTTCTACACCCACTGCCTCAGTGATCTCACCCAGTGTCATGACAATATAACTTTGGACGGGCATTTTTCCTCCTTGAGCCCCAGGTGTCACATGTGCAATATGAGAAGATTGGACAAGATTATATCCAAGGCCTCTTCCAGCTCTAATATTTTGTGATGCTCTGACTCAAGGCTTCTGCTGTACATGTGAGCTGTACAAAAATGAGCAGAGTTAAAAAAAAATGTGGTCAAGGTCTTCTGAGAATCACCAATATATTAGTTAAATACTTACAGATAGAGCTTTTACTGGAGTCTTACAATGCTTTAAGGAAAGAAATGTTGCATACCTACTCTGGCTTGAAGGAGCTTGGATTTTAAATTGCTGTGATATAGCATGTCCACAAAACATTACTAAAGAGAAAATAATTCAGAGAAAACCGAATTTTATGTTTTTGCAGACTAATCTCTGTTTTATATGCTAGGATACTGAATTTTCAGTAATACTGAAAAATTTATTTGTGTTCAGTTACAAATTACATGTTACAAATAATAATGGTATAGGGATACTTTGTTCTCATATAGCAATTTATAACAAAATATATTCTACTGCAATAATGCCTGGAGGATTTTTCAAAAATAAGTTTTTAACAAAGGTACTTATTATGGAACTGTGGGAAATAAGATTCTGAGACTTGAAATAATTACCCTAAACCACAAGAAGTAGAACCCAAAATAAATGCTTAAAGTGACAGTAGCCTCTTACTTCTAGGCCCTTCCTTAGAAATGGCTCTAATTCACAGGGAAAGGAAGTCCTAGAAAAGTTACTTTTTGAATTTGTTGTCTTAAGGCAAGGCTATTCCGAACAGAGCAAGAAAAAGATTATTTGTTCCACTCTCAAGACCTCTAAACAACAGCTAGAACTCCTTGCAGTTAAGTTCAACCACCTTCTTTACGATAAAATCTTTTATTTCGAGGAAGTTTGCGTTTTCTTCTTTTTACCTCTCCTAAAAACAGAAGAGCAGAACATTATCTTCTAGGTAATACGTTATTTTCTTTTATAGGAAAAATAATCCTTAGATCCTTTAACTTTCACTTACTGCTCTTTTTATCCTGCAAATATTTGTTACCTTTATAACTTTCTTATACATTCTTTCAGACTTCTCCCCCACAATGGAAGTAGTGTTTTGGACTTCTTCCCTTTCCTCAGGACTTTTCGTATGAAATGCCAGCTTCATACTGGGAGATTACCAGAGAAGACGGGCTTTTGTCTCTGAAATTTCTCATTTTATTTCCACTGAGACGTCATTTGGCTTGTTTTAATCTGCTTTATAGTCTCTCAAAATATAATATTTCAAATTGTTTCCTCACAGTGACTGACTGAAACAACTGAGTAGGATGTGATTCCCTAGAATTTCCGCTGTCTATACAGCTATCCTTCTTATTCCAAGCTCTTTCTAATCTCTCCTGTAATTAATAACCATTCCCTTGATCTCCCTCCCATATTCCTTTAGGATAGACAGATAAAAATCTCTTGCAGAAAATTTAAAGGAACTACTCACATTTTTCAATTATCTACATTATTTATCTAGTCAGTGGACCATATCCTGGAGTCTGGAAATCTTTTCTATTTATGGCAATGTTTATTTAACAACTTTATTCATAAACCTAAAAAGAACCCACAGTGCCCCAAATGGAAGGCCCCTGAAGGTCTACTTTCCTGTGACTGTAACTTGTCAGCAGCTGAGACAGTGAGGGATTTACTCAGAGCTTGTGACTCTCAGGGTAATCTTTCCCCTTTCACTTTTCTGGGCATCCATCTACCTGCCCACTTCACCCCCTCCCAGGATGCAGAGCCAGCATTCTCAAGTACACTAACTATTTTTTCCTGTTTTCATATGATTCATTACAAAATATTTTATTTTTCTTTTTCTGTCTGCCACCTCATATTCAAGCAGATAGTCCCTGAGGAACTACAATTAGTACGATAGTACCTCAATACAAGGGAACATCAATGCATAAGTTACATACAGTTAGGAAACTTAGAGGTGAAACAGTCTTGTGTTACTCAGGTAGTTCATTTAATTTATTAGTCTGAAAACATTTGGCTTTTACCAGTGCCTATTTCTCTCCACGTAAGTCAGTGAGCATCTCCCTAATTGAACCCCTTATGATTCTTTTGTGCTGATCCCCCTACTCACTGGTGCGCTAGAGCGTGCTAGAGCCAATTATTAGATTTTCAAGAATTTTGTGAGCCAGTTGGACATCATGTTGGTAGCTTGATCTCAGCAATGGTGGATGTATTTACACCGTGGAAATCGGTGAACACTACAAATTAGGTTCTCACCTCCACTCTCAGCTGCTGGTTTAAACATTTACCAGCATACCACTGCCCCTCCTTCCACACTAATCCAAGTCAGACTGTTTCTTTTAGTTCTTTTTATCCTGGCATAAAAAGTCATTTTTTTCTTTTCTTTTTTTTTTGGTCTTAGAGCTTAGTGAATTCCTTGGCTTCAGGCTTAACCCTCTCCTCACAGTCAACTAAAGTCCAAAAGCCCAGCCTGGCTTCTCCCAGTTCAGGCTCTTAGGGCTATGAAAGGGTTACTTTGTTGTCCCTCCAATCCCAGTTAACTCACTCATGGTTCTTTTCCAGCTCTTTTATCCCTTGGGTCATAAAAACCCCAACTGCTTTTCTGCCATTCCCTCCACCCCAGCATCTCCCACACTAGTACAAGAGTTACCATTCTGGGCTTTCATCCCCAGACTGAGGAGTTTACAGGCTTGAACTTATTTATTCTTCATAATAACCCTGTGAGGTAGAAACTATTGTTACCTACATTTTACGGAAGAAGAAATTGAGGCTCATGGAGTTAAGTAACTTCATCTGAAGACACACTGGCCCAGGCTGCCTTTTTCTCTAGGATTCCCCACCCCTTTCCTTGGGAGGTCGGCTTTAAGGCTCTCATTTTTAATCACTGTCTTCTCTTCAACAACATTAATATGAAACCACTTTTATATCAACGACTTCAGTTACATGTTTACTTCCCCAAGTCGTTCAAACCTGGAATGATCCCCAAACCCTTCAGTTATAAGACACAGTGAAGGAAGAAGGCTGGTACAGAGTTCTAAAAGACATGGGCCTGTACTCACAGGCTTCTATTTTTATAGCATTTGCTATTTTGATCCTCTAGTCCATGTACTTTTTTCTCTTGCCATTCAGCTTTTTTAAAATTTTGTTCCTATAGAGTGAGGAATATATCAGCCTTTTAGAAACCTTGAAAGGTCTGTTTGTTTCTGACAGGTCGAGTTCCTCATTTAAAATTACACACTTCTTTGTTTGATAAGTTGTGCTCTCTGCTGACCTTGTAGATGGGTTATGTGGCACAGCTTGTAACTACAAAAATCAACTTGCTTACCCTGTTCCGTTTGCTTGTACAGAACCCAAGGGACTAAGCCCGGTTCACATACTGTGGGGGAAGAACAAAAAAGAAGGAATTCTTTGTGTTCAAAACAAAGAAACAAATTTTAGGTTCAGGCTGCTATTTGCCTTTACTCTGCCTGAAACAATTGATAGTAAACCAAAGTTGTTTCGGAGGAAAGAAAATTAACTTGGAATGTAGGTTACCTAAGCTATGAAGCTGTTTCCTTGATGTTGGCTTGCTTGATTGCATTGGAGGGTTTTATGTCGTCTGGTCAGGGCCTAGATAGCCTGCAATGGACTGAATGTTTGTGTCACCCCCAAATTCAACGTTGAAATCCTAACCTCTACTGTGATGCTAATAGGTGGTGAGGCTGTTGGGAGGTGGAGCCCTCATGAATGTCCTTATTAAAAGAGACCCTAGAGAGTTCTCATGCCATGTGATACAATAATACGATGGCAGTTTGCAACCTGGAAGAGGGTTCTCACCAGAACTTGGTCATGCTGGCACCCTGAACTCGGACTTCCAGCCTCCAGACTGTCAGAAAGAAAGTTGTATATAAGCCACCCAGTTATGGTATTTTGTTATAGCAGCCTGAGCAAAGACAGAGACTAACCCCGAGCATATTACTATGGAAACAGAGGAAGATGAAGTCCAGATATTAGAGATAGTAGTGGTTACTCACTTAGCAAGCAACAAAGTCATTCTGACCTCTAGAGAAAGGACAGAGTAAAATACAAAGGTAAGGACCCTGGAGAGCAGGGAAAGTGAAAATTAAAATAACAAAATATTGAAGTAAAGACTCTATTGACTCCTCAGTGACATGAGTGTAAACTCTCAGAGTCATTATAACTACTAAGAACTGGGAATTCTGATTTCTGATGTGATTAAATAGCACAGTCTTTGGCAAAGTACCTAGCTATATTGCATCTGAGTTTCCACATCTGCAGTATGAGAATAATATCTGCTCTAAAACAGCCTTGTAATAGATTACCGGATTGAGATTTAGGAGATCTGGATTCTAGTTATAGTACAACTGAATGAGTAGGTCTTAGTTTCATCATTTATAATATAAAATATAGTCTCTAATTTTCCTTATATAAATTAGTCATTTACTATAGTGCCCTGAAAATATAAAGATTTTCTAGAAATGCAAAATTGCATTATTCTTTCTTTTATTCAATAACTATTTATTTGGCTCCTAGTGTGTACTAAGTACTATACTAAGAACTGAAGACAAGACAAAACCCCTCAAGGAGTTTATATTGCATTTGGGGAAGAGACATGATTTAGGAAGAAAAATAAAGCCAAGTAAGAAGGCTAGAGTGTAATGAGTGCTATTTTACTTAAAGTGGCAAAGAAGTCCTCTCTGATTTGAAGAAGAGCAGGTGTCAGAGGGAA
The DNA here is from genome assembly GCF_000325575.1 of Pteropus alecto. Classification (NCBI taxonomy): domain Eukaryota; kingdom Metazoa; phylum Chordata; class Mammalia; order Chiroptera; family Pteropodidae; genus Pteropus; species Pteropus alecto. The sequence continues at coordinate 1,176,928 of NW_006439717.1, forward strand.
TAGCTGGAGCAGTGTGAGTGAGGGAAAAAGCAATAGGAAATAAGATCAGAGAGTGAGAGAGAGAGAAAGAATAGGGCCCAGATTGTATAGGTCCTTAGAGCCCACCATAAGTAATTTGGCTTTTTCTCTGAGTGCGACTGAAAATCTTTGGAGGGTTCTAAGCAAAGTCATGACAAGATCAGACTTTTGTTCTAACAGGGTTTTTCTGGCCTGCGTGCTTAGAATAGACCATAAGAAGGCAGGAACAGAAGCAGGCAACCCAGTTAAATGGCTACTGTAATAATCTGGGCAGGAGCCCTGGATGGTGGCGGAGGAGATGGTGAGAAGTGGCCAGATTCTGGGGAGGAGCTTCTAGTGAGTTGGATGTAGGTTCTGAGATAAAGAAGAATCGAGAGTGACTCTAAGGGTTTGAGCCTGAACAACTGGAAAAATGGAGTTGATACTGAGATGAGCAACGCTGGGAAGAACAGGTTTAAGGGTGATAAGGAGCTGAGAGAATAGGGTTTGCTTTGGGCATGTTAAGTATGAGATGCCTATTGGTCATCCAAGTGGAGAACTGAAGTAGGAAGTGAATCAATATGCATACGGATCCCAGGGTGGGAAGTGATCAGAACTCCAACCCAGATCCTCGAATTTCCAGTTTAGGGAATCCAATCTGGGTAGATTAGGAGTGCCTAACAATAGCCCAGTGGCAGAAAAGGATGCTGAGACACAAAATAAAATTACTTTGAGGAAAGGGGAAGTCTAGGCTAGCAGTTTAAGACAAGACCCCAAGTATTGATGTGGGATCACAGTTCATGCTCCTGCACAAACAGAACCAGAGACTGGAAGTCCTTTAGAGCCTAGCCATCCAAGTATGTGTGCAAATTTGACCTGGGAGGGCTAATTCCCTCTATGCCTGGAGTTGGAACACTGTTGATCTGCCTTACTCCCCAGTTCCTGAATTTAGAATGTGTAAACCTCCCAAGATTTTTGGATGGTTTGAGAGCCATCCTAATAGGAAGAGGGATAAGCTTTGAAAGGTGTTCACAGTGTAGAAATTGGTGTCTAATTGGTTCAGAGAATGAGGTACACGAAAAGGCTCTGAATTTTTTTTATCTCTGGAGCCTGGGCTGGTAATCATGATAGGAAATACCAGAGGAGGAGTGTGTGTGGTGGTTACTTCTGTTTATTTATTTACTTATTTATGTGAGGTTGAAGTGAGATGGCTTTTGACCTCCACACAGAGAGTTTTGGATTCCTTCAGAACACATGGGTAGCAGGGTCTAGTAAATATGGGAATCTGGACCTAGAGCTCACGAGGAATTTAAAGGCACCATTGTTGTTGTGCTTATCCTGGCAAATACTAGTAAAATTTCTATATGATCAATCTTGTAACCTATGTAAATTATTTAAATTAACCCATACAAGTAACTCATTGTGTTTTCCACATTTATAGAGAGACTCATGAGATAATCTCTCACCTTCCTAAAAGACTTCAACTTCTCACATTCTTCTCCATCCACACTACTGTATGATTCTTTTATCCATTTATTTTACTCATTTCCCAAGGCATAACGGCTGCTCCCAATCTCTCCTATATCCTTCAAGCTTCTAATCTACACGTACTTGTTCACTCCTAGCAGATAACCTAGATTCCTAATTTAGTGATAGGATTAAAGGATCTAACCTGAACTCTAACGGTTTTCATTCTATCAACAAAATGTCTTTCTGGTATCTTCCCTCTTATCTCATTAAGGTCCCCTCTAATTTTTTAAATATACCTGTGCCTTAGTTTTTTATTTCTGCTCCCAGTCTCTGGGGTCTTGCTTTATAAATTAACCCCTTTTCTTGACCTTTCACTCTCTTCGTCTACACAAATTAGGACTAAACCATCACACTTTCATTTCCTGCTTGAGTTACTATCCTATCTCTCTTCCTTTTTATTCACACTTGTAGCTTTTCTTTCCATCCTCCCATTCACCTTTTCTTTCCATCCTCTCATTCACCTTTGATAAGTAGCCCAACCCCACTGGCCCCCATCATGATTTCAATTTTAAGCATCTACCTTTCCAGTAAGAGAAAACCAATCCCAACAACCCTACTACTTAATGGGATTTATAAGCCATTGATCCTACCACCTTTTCACTGTCCTTTACCCCCTTATGTCCTAAGTCTCTCCTTCCATTGTCCACCACTATAATAAACTCTTGCTTACATTTGCAACTCCCTTGCTCCATTTTGTTGTGCATATTAACAAAACCTCTAACCTGATTAAATCTAAACCTCCCTACTCTGTGCCTGCAGGCATGACTGTGGCATGTTGACCGATCATTTAAAATTCATGACTACTAACTCCAGTGGGCCTTATATTGCTCAGCAGTCCTATTGAATTTCCCTTCACTTTCCCCTCTCCTAAAGTCTTTTTGTATCTTCTTCATGACCCTCAAACCCCCCCATATTTCCTCCCCATTCTCACTCTCAGTTCATAACTTCGCATCCTTTTCACTGAGAAAATAGAAGCCATCAGAAGAGACATCCACAAGCCCCAGCTACTATGCCTTCCTTGTTAAAATATAATTTTCAAAAAGTTAAAATCATGACTCATATAAATATAGAATAAACATGTGTCCAAGATTTTTTAACTAAGAAACCAGTAAAATGATAAAGCGGGTGCGAAGAGCATATGAGGAACAGGAGTTGATATATTTCATCAGGATAGGTGTATTCAAAATATTAGAATAAGACTGCTAGGTTAGATACAAAACTGGTCAATACTCTACCTGGCCAAAAAGCAAACAAAAAAAAAAACTCTATCAGGTTATCTTTTCCATAGGACAGAAGTCATTTTTATTTCTATCAGATAAGAACTATTTGTATTGCTATAAGTTTTCTATGAGAAAGAGTTGTAAAATATCCTAATCGACAGTAAGTAGGAAGTCAAGCAAAAGTACTTGCCCCTAGAAAATCAGGTAATCCCCAGAAAACCTGCTGGACAGAGTAAGGCTCTTCACTAAAAAGATACCCAGTAATCCTGTTTGCCTATTTCCAAATTTGGGATGGTTTTTCTTAACAATCTACCTATTCGTGGCTGTACCCATGTACTCTTGCCTGTCTTCTAACTACTGAAAATAAACCCTCCGTGCTGTTATTCAAAGTCAACCTTTCCACTTATATGTTATATCCCATCCACTTTTGCCTACTCAAAGATATTACTCTAGTGATTCTCTTTTCTGGCTCCTGTATCAAGTTTTCCCCTCTATTCAATGTCTAGTATGGTCTTACATCTCTAAAACCACCCCTCTTGATTTCCCTTCTTCCTGTGGCTACTATCCCATCTCTCTCCTTATCTTTATAGCAAAGAATTATCTACAATCACTGCCTCTGGTTTGTCTCCCCCATCTCCTGAATGCACTGGAATCAGGTTTTAACCTTCACCACTTCTCTAAAAGTGCTCTCGCCAATGTCATCCATGATCTTCACATGATCAAATCCAATAGTCAGTTCTTATCTTACTTAACCTATCAGCATCAGTTGACACCAATGAACACTGTGAGACACTTCACTTAAAACACTTTCTTCACTAGGTTTCTGAGACTCTCCTGGTTTTCTTTCCGGCTTCCTTTTCTCAATTTTCATTGTTGTTTCTTCCTTGGTCTCCTAAACGCTTAATGTCAAGGGCTCAAGGGCTCCTCTCATTCTTATCTATATCAATTCCTTTGCTGATCTCATCCAGTGCTCTTTATACTCTCCATACACTAATATACACATATGTCTCCAATTTAGAATGCTTTCCAGAATTTCAGACCCATATATCCACTGTTTGTGAGACTTCTCTGTTTGGATATCTAGTAGATTCCTAAACCTAAGCCCCTAATATTTCTGCCTCAACATGCTCCTCCCCTTTCGCAGACAATTCTGTTCTCCCAGAAGCCTGGACTTCAAACTTTGGAGTCATCATTGGTTCTTCTTTTTCTATCACTCCTATCATCCATCAGCAAATCCTGTCGGCTCTATCTTTAAAACATATCTATAGTTCGATCACTTTTCACTAGCTCTACTGTAGCTACTTTGGACCAGTGCCACTGTCCCTGCTTCTTCTACTCCTACCTACCGTCTCTTCATGGCACAACAGCCAGAATGATCCTGTTAAAATGTCACATCATATCACTTCATTACTTGAAGTCCTCTAACGGCTTCCTATCTGTGGTAGCTTGTCTCCAAGATGGCTGCCATCAATTCTTTAATCAATTTCCAGCCCATCACAGAGCTCAATTAAGCCTGCTCTCTGCCCTGTGCAACCACTGATCCACTTTTGAGTTCTATAAATTTTCTTTTTATGGTTATTTCATACAAATAGAATCATATACAGCCTTTTTGTCTGGCTTCTTTGATTTAGCATGTTTTTAAGATTAATCCATGCTTTAGCATGTATCAGTATTTTATTCCTTCTTATTGCTGAATACTATTCCATTGTATGGATATAACATACTTTGTTTATCCATTCAGCAGTCGATGGACATAGGATATTAGCTATGGGTTTTTTGTAGATATACTTTATTAGGCTGAGAAAGTTCCCTTCCAATCTTAGTTTTTTGAGAGGTTTTATCATGAACTGGTTGGATTTTGTTTTCTCTGCATTTATTAAAATGATCATGTGAATTTTGTCCTTTATCTTATTAATATGGTATATTACATTAATTGATTTTTGAATGTTAAACCAACTGAGATAAATCCTACTTGGCAATGGTGTATAATCCTTTTTATATGTTGCTGGCTTTGGTTCGCTAGTATTTCATTATGGATTTTTGCATTGATATTCATAAGGATCTGTAGTTTTCTTTTCTTGTAGTGTCTTTGTCTGGCTTTAGTATCAGGGTAATGCTGCCCTTCTAGAATAAATTGGGAAGTATTCTCCCCTGTTTTTTGAAATTGTCGAGTACTGGTACTATTTCTTCTTTAAATATCTAACAGGATTCACCAGTGAAGCCATCTGGGACTAGGCTCTTCCTTGTGGAAAGATATTTGAATACTAATTCATTTTTTTCTTTCTCGACATAAGTCTATTCAGGTTTCTGTTTCTTTTGAGTACTCTTGTTAGTTTGTGTCTTTCTAGGGATTTTTCTATTTTATTTCAGTTGTCTAATTTACTAGTATAAAGTTATTCATAATCTACCCTTGTAATATCTTAATTGTTGTAGTGTAGACATTGATGTTTCCTTTTTTTTCCCAGATATTGGTCATTTGTATCTTCTGTCTCTCTTTCCTTGCCCATCCCCTTGGTTAATCTAATTAAAAGTTAGTTAATCTTTTCAAAAAACCAACAATACAGTATTGTTTTTCTGTTGTTTTTTAAAAATGATTTCATTGATTTCTGCTCTAATCTTTATTTCTCCTTTTCTGCTCACCTTGGATTTAGCCTGCACCTCCTTTTGTTTTTTACTTTCTTAAGGTAGAAGCTTAGGTTATGGATTTGAGACTTCTCTTCTTTTCTGACATAAATACCTCTCTGAAAGCACTTCTTGGCTGTATCCCAGAAATTTTTATATGTTGTGTTTTCATTTTCATGCAGTTCGAAATATTTTAAAATTTCCCTGGTGATATCTTCTTTGACCTATGGACTATTTAGAAATCTGTTTAATTTTGAAATTCTTGGGTATTTCCCAGATTTCTGTTGTTGGTTTCTAATTTAAGTCCATTATGGTCAGAGAATGTAGTTTGTATGACTTGAATTATTTTAAACTTATTGACCTCTTGTTTTATGTCCTGAAATACGATCTATTCTGGAGAATGTTCCATATGCACTTTAAAAGAATGTCTATTCTCCAGTCCTTGATCAGAGTTCTATATATCTTAATCAGGTCAAGTTGGTTGATACTGTTGTTCAAGTTTTCTATATTCTGGCTGATTTTCTATTTGGTTGTTCTATTCATTATTGAGAGTGAAGTATTAAAATTTCCAACTACTATTGTTGAATTGTCGCTTCTCCTTTCAATTGTGTTTTTCTTTTATATATTTTGCAGATGTTTTTATATATGTTCATGTTTATAATTGTTATGTCTTCCTGATGAATTGATCCCTTTATCATTATTAAATGCCCTTCTTGGTATCTACCAGTATTTTTTTTAAAACATACCTATTTTGTCTGATATTAATATACCAACTCCAGGTCTCTTATGGTTACTATATTCCTGGTATATCTTTTATCATACTTTACTTTTAACCTACTTATGCCATTGAATCTCAGGTGTCCCTTCTAGACATCTTATAGTTAGATCTTGCTCTTTTATCCAGTCTGCCAATTTCTGTCTTTTGATTGGGATGTTTAGACCTTTCACATTTAATGTAATTATTGATGTGATTTGATTTATATTTGCCATTTTGGTATTTGTTTTCTGTTTCCTTTCTTTTTGTTTCCCTATTCCTCCTTTACTGCCACCTTTTGTGTTAAATAAATATATTGAGGGTGCCATTTAATTTTTATGTAGATTTTTTTCCCATATATTTTTTTATTAATGATTACTGTAGGGATTAAATATACACTCAATTTGTTATTACCTATTTCAAATTAATACTAACTCAACTTCAGTAAAATATAGAAACTTTCAATATAACTATTTATCCCCCTCCTTTATGATATATATCACATATACCTTTATATTAATAATTAACATTATTTATTAGTTGTTTATATTACATAACATTGCTAATTATCATATATCACATGTATTTGTTATAACCCATCAATATATTGTTATAATTATTGCTTTATACAATTTCATACTTTTTAAAGAAGTTATGTGAAGAAACAAGAAAATATATATCTAGAGTCTTCTATATTAACCCAAATATTTACCACTTCCAGTGCTCCTCATTTCCTCTTGTGGATTTGAACTGCCATCTGATGTACTTTACTTTCAACCTGAAGGGACTCCCTTTAGCATGTCTTATAGGGCAGATCTACCAGTGAGAAATCCTCTCAGGTTTATCTGGGAATGTCTTCATTTCTCCTTCATTTTTGAAGGATTATTTTATGGGATATAAAATTCTTGGTCGTTACTTTATTCCTTCCATACTTAGAATATGCCATTCCACTGCCTTCTAGCCTCCATTGTTTCAGGTGAGAATCAGCTGTCAATCACATTACTGCTCTTTTGTATGTGATGGTGGTTTTCTTCTAGAAGCTTTCAAGATTTTCTTTTTGTTGTCAGCTTTCAACTATAGTTTGTATGTTGTGTTTAGGTCTGGATCTCTTTGTAGTTATCTAGTTGGGTTTGTTGACCTACTTTGATGTGGAGATTGTTTTTAATTAAATTACTAAGTTTTTGGACATTATTTTGTCAAATATTTTTCCTGACCCTTTCTCTCCTCTCCCATTACACATGTTGGTGTGTTAGGTGTTGTTCCACAAGTCTCTGAGGCTCTGTTCATTTTTCTTTAAGTTTTATTCTTTCTGTTCTTTAGCAGATAATTTCTGTTGATCTCTCTCCAAGTTCAGATTCTTTTCTTCTGACATCCTGAATCACTTTTGAGCCTCTCCAGTGAATTTTTCATTTCAGAGATTGCTTATTTTCCCCTCTAGAAATTATACTTTAAAATTTTTAAATAATTTGTTTCCTTATGGAGAGTCTTTATTTGTTGATTTGTTATTATCCTACTTTCTTTTGATTTTTTAAAACATGATTTCTTTTAGTTCTTGGGAGTTAATTTATAATAGCTGCTTTGATGTCTTTGCCCGCTAAAGCTAGCACTCAGACATAGTTTCTATGGACACTCAGAGATAATTTCTATTGACTTTTGTTTTTTTCTGAGAATGAGTCATATTTTCCTATCTCTTTGAATATTTTATTGAAAACTGAATGTCTTAAATAATATATCGTAGCAATCTGGATTCTGATTTTCTCCCTCAAGTCTGTCTTTGTGTTTTTGTGTTTAGTAACTTGTCTGGGTTAAATCTATGAAATCTGTATCCTCTCAAGTGTGTGACTACTGATATTTCTACTCAGTGTATTTTTTCTTGTTTTTGTTTTAAAAGCTGGTTTCCTAGGGCTTGCCCCTGTGTCTAAGTAGACAAATGGTCAGCCAATAATGGGATAGAAACACCTCAAGCCCGTAAGCTTCCATCCTCTGATAATGAATTTTTGTGTGACCAGGAGAGCATGTTCAAAGTTCAGGCTGTTTAAATTCTATTTGGGCTTTTACTTTTACTTTCATGGGCCCTTTCACAGGTCGTCTATGCACAAACCTTCAAGGTCAGCCAAGAGTATGTGGCTATCTTAGGTCCTCTGTTCTCAACTGTAAATGTGTACAACCTCAGCCAGGAATACACTGCCCAACCACAACTGTAAACCACAGGTTAGTAGCATCAAGATCAAGTGGGCCTTCTTTGACTGTGGCAGCAAAGCTGCTGCTCCTCACAGCATCTCCCCACCTGGCAAAATCTCTACGCTGACTGGGCTGGGAAGAAGGCTGAGAAATGGGAGCATCCTCACAGATTCCCACTGCTATTGCTGAACTTCAGCAGTTGTTCAATCACAAACACTTCTCAGATTATTATATACTTTTGGTTGATTTCGAGAGTACTAAAAATGGCTGTTTTCATCAAATTTTTTCCAGCTTTGTAGTTGTTTTTGCGGGGAGAGGATTTGCCTACTTCCTCACTTGCCATAGTTGGAAGTCCCACCCTCCTCAATAAATATTTGATGAATAAGTGAATAAACCCTATGTAATCTTTCTTCTACCTAACCATCCTACCAAAAATTATCAGTTGCCTCCCAGGGACTAAAACAGGTAAGATAGACCTGGGTTGAACTCCAGCTCTACCTAGTAATTATACATTTGGCAAGTTTCTTATCTTTCCAAGTCTTGTTTTTTTTCCCCTTCTGTTAAATGGTTAGAATAGTGCCTATGGTGTTATTGTGAGGAGGGTGGGTCTGAATAAACATCTGGGTAGACACTTCAGAGTTCTTTTCCAACATAGTGTTTATCAGGAGGCCTGAGCTTCTGTTCAGACTGTGAGTCTGGGACGCCTCTTGACATCTTTTATCACCCTTACACTCAGTGGAGACATAACTGGTGGGAATGCAAGGATAAGATCATGAAAATCCTTTGAGACTGGATGTCTAAACTAAAAGGTATTATTATGCCTTATTATGATGTTCTTTAGGAACTTTTAAAAATCTCCCTCTGGGAAATTTTGGTCATAGTACAATCTCTAAAAAAGAGAAGCTTCTAAAATTACTCACTTAACTTCCCCTTTCCCTGGCTGTTTTAACCATTATAATGTTGATATTTTCTGAAAGATCCGGTTTATAGATGTAAATCCTTCTTAATCACAAACTCTCACATTTTTAGGTGTTTCTTCTTCTAAGAACTGAAGGACACAGCCCCACAGATCAGAAATAAAACATCAATTTGGTGGTTAAAAATGGAGAAGGAGCATGACCAAACAGAATGTTTGGAATTTGAAATAAAAATAGTGTGGAGAGGCCATCACCATTTAGGGCCTTGCTGGAAATTCAGCTCTTTCTGCAGGAAATGCACGTTTAAAAACAGAATGAAACACAATTGGCTCTTTCCATGTTCTCATAAATTTCTTCCTTATGTCCTCCTTTTAATTAGCCATACACTATTTACCACTTACTATTGTTACTTGTTTTTTCACATGTTAGCCAGGCTGCCAGCTCTGAAGGCAGGTATGGTACGTCTACGTATCTTTCTCAATGCCTGGCACTGTTCCTTGCTATTACTTACAGTCAACAATTATTCTCATTTTTACTCCTTTACTCAGAAACCTTCACTGACTCTCCACTGTCCCTAAAAGTGGTCCTCAGATTTTTTTCTGGTTACATGTGCTTATCAGTAAACTAATGTTTACACATCCTCTCTCTAATACACACACACATAATTTAAAATTATTTATATACTATTGTACTTCTATTTTAGGTAAATTATAAACATTTACCAAAATAGAAAGTTTAAGAGGATGACATAAAAGAGTATAAACAGAGTTTGTAATATTTTCTCTCTGCATCTCTTGCATACTCTACTTTGTAAGATAAAATCCAGGTTCTTTAAAACCATGGTATTCAAACTTGAGAGTAGACGGCATAAGTAGTATTAAGGACTTAATTTCCAGATTCTGAACTGCCAAATGTCTCCTCTCCTGAAAGTGATCTGCCTGGGAATGGGCTGGCATTGAGATGATTTCTCTTTTCCAGTCTCCTCTTCTCAAATGCTCCGACCCCTCACAACAGAAAGGCAACCCTCAGCCATCCTGAACTGTGCTTTGTCCCCAGATGTTGGGTTGGTTTGAGAATGCATCACACCTGAGGGAGAATCTCTTGAGAGCCAAGTAAGAAACACTGACAGCACAGTGCCTCATTTCATCCCCTGGACAAATTCCTGGCAAGCCTCTGTGCTGTAGACAACAGTTATCCTAGAATCAGAAGTCACAAGTGAGACAGTGGAAGACCATGTAGTAAGTAATATACTGTTTTTAATTAAAAAATGAAGCAAAACTTTTTCTGATATAAAATAAATCCATTTAACTGACTAATTTGACCATGTAGACTGGTTTTTCCAATTAAGTCATATTTTCCATAAGTGGAATGGGCTAGATCTATGGCTCCATGTTTTTGATGAAAATATATACAAAGCACTACCGACATACAATATACAAGAAATTACATCATTTGCAACTATTTCAACTTCTGAGGACCATTGCCTTAAACATTCCTAATATTCATAACCACCCTCCTCAAGCTTCAGCCAAATGACACTCATGTTCCTAGGTGCTCTGTCAGGTCTATACTTGTGAATGTGCTTATGCCAGTTCCTCTTTCAGAAAACTCTTCCCTCTCTTCTTTGTATATTGAATTCCTATTTAACACCTGCTTGGTCTGAAGCATTAATTAGGCATTGAGCATTAATTATGCAAGATAAACATAATAGCAGCCTTGGCCCCATTTTCATAGGATATGAATATAGCATGGGAGCCAGACAGATAAGCAGTGACAATATGGTATTACAAAGCAATGAGGGGGAACCATGAGGTGTTGGGAACTCAGCAGGGGCACCCTCCCTTTACCTGGCAGTGGTGGTGGTGGGGGTGGGGTGTCAGTCAAGGAAATCTCAGAGGAAGTAGCCAGAAAGCCAAGTCCTACTGATGAGGAGTTAGCCTGATGTTTTCCAGGGAGAGGAGAGGAGTGATCTACGCTGAGAGAACAAAAGTAAGTTCAATTGACATTGTTAAGTCAATTTCTCTGTGAAGTCAAGATTTTGATAAGAGACATACTTACCTAACTCTAGGGTCCAGATATAAACTTCTACCAAGTTCAATCTGTTTCACATTTTTGAGAGAATGGTCACATTTTCTCAAAAGCCCAATTTAGAACAGGCTGAAAGTCAAGAGAGAGGTCATCTCTAGAAAAATTTTCCCTCACTTTTTGCCAAACACAAAATATTTGAACCCCAAGCTCAAGTGCTAGGGGCATGTGTAGCCTTTTTAAACTGGGTTCACCAGAAATAGTGCTCAGCGAATACTCTTGGGATGTCTGTGAAGAAAGTGACAGGTAGTTTGTACATGTGGCTGTTTTGAGGGTAGAGGCAACCTGTAAACAAACAAGTTAATGAAATAAGGAGAACCACAGAAGAGAAAGTATTCAGTTTCCAGAGACTGCCTTGTGTCACATGAAAGGAAGAGATGGTAGGGCTCAAGGTATCTGGTTTTCACTGCTCCACTTCTGATCCCAAAGTAAGAAAGCAACTTCACCGAGGGATGTTCAATTCTCCACTTCATCCCACCACTCATAGTGCTGATTTGTTATCAAGTGATTTATTTCTACAAAATATTCTCCTCTACAAACACATTAACAGAGGAGAGGTGTGACAGATGGGCATTAGTCATCAAATAGTTCCTATTCTGGTCACAGCTGGTGCCTAATAACTCTTTGTTCATTCAAAATAGAAAATATACTCAATCTTCTAGTTCTCTGAGACGGTCCACGCATATATCAACAGAATGGATTTTTTTTCTTTCTTTTTTTATTCTTTGTATTTTCTCACAATAGATTTTTATTTTATTTCTCACCTGTTTTCTTAGTTATCTTCTTCAAGAACTCATATGGAGGGTTAACATTTTCTATGGCACTACTCACTATGGCGGTAGAATCAGGTAGGACTCATCCACGAGGGCTTCATTATTGAAGCATCAAAGAATGTCCTTATAAAACACTAACTGTATATGGAAGTCACATGACATGAACCCTAAGGACTACATAACCAGTGAGGTTCCAATAGTCTATATTGTTGGTAAAACCATTTCACCTCTTTCAGGAAAACCATTATAAGCTCATACCAGAACACAAAAAAGTTACTATCAAGTTCTAGAGGATCAGAGTCATGTTTGATAACATTTTTCCATTACAAATGTTTCCTATCAGTGATAACATATTTTTCCAGATGAGTGAGCCAACTGTAATTCTGCTCTAAAATTTGGATTTCTACAAGTTCCCCAAGCATTTTCTGATTATGGCCTTTAACAAAATTTACAGCAATGGTGACTGCGGGTTTATGTTGATCTATATAAATGCAAATGGGTTTAGACCCCTGTGTAAAAAGGGTTTGAAGTCTCCTACATAGAAAAATCTTCAAGTAAATAAGAACTGACTTAAAAGTTTGGAAAATGGTAGCAGGGCTTGGGAACTTATATCAAACCATGACCTCCTCACTCCTAGATTAATTTTATTTCTGTCATCCTGTTACCTTTAAAATTCCTTCCATTCAGGAGAACTGTTCCTGATACTCCCCTGTGTGCAGTGATGGGAAATTCAGTTTTAGTTTTCAGCCCTGTACCTGACAGATATGCGGGTGTAATGAAATGAATGCCTCCTCTTCCCCCAAAGCCCCAGGTTTTCCTAAAAGGACACCTAAAAAACTTATACCAGTTCATTTATGCCCGAGGGTTCCTCAAAATTGATACAATTTTCTTCTAGAGTATATCAGTTTAGTCTCTTTTTTTGATAAGCTGACTGCATGTGAATGCTAACTGGGTGCCAGAGCCTTTCCTGGGCAAAGGCTGGGTCTTTACCTGCAATGCGACCTCTCCTTCCCCGGCAGGGCTTTGCAGCGTCGCGGAGTGTCCAGCAGATGGCGCCGCAGCTGAATTTTCGCTACGCCTGCAGAAGGGTCTGGAATAAACAGGAAGTTATTTTTCAAGCAATCTAATTTACAACATATATTGCCTTCTCTGTCAGGTCAATGGATCTTTTTATTCGACTAGGTTGAGATGCATTTGAGATGTTTAAAAATTCAGTGACGACGCAATCCTGAATACCCCCCTTTTTTTTTTTATGACTTCCACTTTTAAAAAGAACCCCAAAATCCAGTTTTCAAGCAGTGTAAACTATTACAAGAGCATAGTGGTTCAGAAATGTTAGCAGGCAGCGGCAGATGAAGAAGGTTGCTCAAAAAAGACCAGCAAGGCGCCGCACAGCGGGGAGCTTCGCTGGGCCGCGGCGGAAGTGACCTTCGTGCCGGGCGGGGCGGTGGCCCTGGAAACAGCGCCGTCTGCTGGTGAGAAGGGAGAAAGCTCGGATCTTGCCGAAGCCTGTGGCGTCGCTCCCGGGAACGCCAAGACTAGAGACCTTCCAAACACGGTTGCACTCAGTATGCAGCCCGTTATGACCCCACCAAACAAAACTGAAAGTCATGGGCATAACCAGAGCACCGTTTCTGCTGATAAGAGAAACCTAGAGGCCCGTAATGGTTTTGGTATATAATGTTTCAAAGGGTGTGACTGTTTTTAATGCTTCCTAAAGCCAAAAAGGGTGAATTTGATTTTCGTGGTATAATTGTTATTTCAGAATCTTAAAAGAGAGCGAAAAATTGAACACGATAGGGCTCGCTTTCATTTATCCTATCCCGCTTTAAGTTATTTACAAAATATTAAAAATGGTTATTAGAATCAAATTGGAAAAAAGGGCAGGGGTTTTGAGTTTCAAGGTGCTTGTGCTTATTTCTCACTACGGCCTCTCATTTTTATTCCAGGATTGTTGCAGTGCCATTTCTAGAGTCCCTCCTCCTCTCCCCACTTCTTTTTTCTCTTCACTCATTTGACAGGAGTCTCTGCAACTGTCTGCTTAGAGCGCGTCATCGTCCTCCACTGGGAGAGAATTGTGGTACCACCTTTCTCCCCCTATGGCTGAAGCGCACAGAAAGAAGATGCGTTGAGATTCAGCTCTTGAGCCAGCGCGATTGCTGGGAATTTTAAGATGATGCCAAAATGTAGCTTCCTCTTTTTTATGCTGCATAAAGCTTTATGTTGCCCTTCATTAATATGATGCTTTGTCCTAGAGACCCCTGTCCTTTTCGTTGCTCAAATGATGTGCTAATAACCTTCTCATCCCCTCCCACTTACAGCGACTCAGTGCATTAAGTGAAAGAATCGTACATCTCCATTTTTTTCCTAGTAAGGGAGAAAAAACCCATAGGTGGACAGTTACATTTGGACTAATGCTGTTTATCTGGTCTCTGTTCTCTGACATGATTATTCCCATCCCGCATCATGGCATAACTACAAGCATAAATTATAGGTTCTTGTTTGGAACAGGTCCCTTTCTTTTGTCCAGTAGCACCAGAAAACACTATAATTAGGAACCCACTGGAACAGAAAGTTTCTTGAGGGTCCTGGAAGGTTGGGCCCCCAAGTCCTGTACATGATTATTTGGACTGTAGCCTCCACAATATGGATCCAAGCAGATGAACACCCAGAGCTCAGTGGTTAGAGCAATGGATATACAGTAACTTAATGAATCAGAGCAATGGATATATAGTAACTTAATGAATGTATAGTAATTTAATGAAGCAACGGATATAGTAACTTAATCAAAATTTTTCTTTTACTGCTGAAAGTCTTTTTCAAAGAAAGGACTTATTAGGCCATTGCTAGCAAAAACAAAAGAAAACCGGTCTTGGCATATGGATTCTAAACCTCCAGCAACAAAAGACAACATGTCCATCATCCTGGAGTTTCGCAAGCATTTTTATACATTAGTTATGGAGGAGAAAGATGTAAGCCATTCTGAAAGGATTTACATTAGCTATAGATAAAGGGGATGGAGAAGGTGAAAGAAGGCAGGTTCTGGGATAGGCGCCCCAGAATCTGCAAGAAGTGTCTCCTGTGGATTAGCTGTGAGCAGCAGATTGGAAAGTTCATGTGCAAATAAGAAGCAGAGGCTCCTGGGATTCTGTAGTTCCCGGCTCTTCTGTCTTTTGGATAATCTCAGAAATAGCCACCTGGAAATTAATCCTAAATTTCAACAGATATACAGGAAATGTGAGCGGTCTTTTGTCAGAGCTGGTCCACAGCTAGTAACAAGCTAACTGTCTTTTCTCTTTTTCTCACTCTCCATCTGCTATCATTTTAATTTAGATCATCTCAGAATTTTTTTCTTTTCCAGAGACAAGATCCAAGATGATGCCTGACATTTGTTTAACCGCAGAGAAACAGAAAGGAGAAGAATGTCTCCCTAAATGTTACTGTGTTATAAAAATATCCTTTGGGGAGAGAATACATGAACAGAGCAGCTGATAACAAAACTGTGCAAGCAGGCACCCATCTCCCCACATCTCCAGGACTGAATTACTAAACTAATCAGTAGGGACCCAGCTCTGAACCTCTCCTGCTGCAGACCTCAGAGGGAGTCAGCTCAGACAAAGCGAAGCAGCTTCTCCAAGGGGGAGGGGTCCCCCTTTCTCTTTGTTCTTCTTTGGAAAAGGGCTCTCTCTCAAGTCTTACATACCAGCTGCTTTCACCTCTTGCAGGAGGGAAAAATAAATTCAATGCTAGTAACGGTTTGAAAAGCATGTTTTTGGAGCCCTGAACCTTGTCTGTGAAAAAGCAGGGTCGAATTATAGAATTCTAACATGCTATAAGTTTTTATTCTAGGTTTCCAGACAAAAATTTCAGAAAGGTGCACCTCTTTATCAAATAAAATTAAAAATAAAAAGAAAGGGTGGTGGAGACGAGTGTTTTGAATCCCATTTAACCTAATAACTACATGTCCTGCACCTTATGGTTAGGAATCTCTTCTTCACAGAGGTATGATTTAATGAGCAAATTTCTTTGTCTGCTAAGAAATCCCTTCAGCAGTAGAAGAGCTCCCTGAGAAATTACACCTTTTAACACTATGAGTGATTTTTTTTTTCCCATGAGAACGATTTAACATAGCTCCTTTAAACGTAGAAACATTCAGAATTCTCTATCCCTGATTTAAGTATGGAATTAAGACAAAGGGTGCTTGATCTTATATCAGGAATAGGCATGCCACTCCCCAAGCACTCAGAACATCTGCTGTTTGGACTGATTCTTAAACCAAAAGCCACACGTGGCTTCTGCACTTGACAGCTGAGGTGGCCTTTTATGTCTAGTTGGAATTTCAGTTTGGGCTTGCTGGAATGGGTTCACACACACAACAGAATATGGACTCTGAGACAAAGAAAGCTTACTGGGCTGAGATAGACTAGGCTGACATTTTGGAAATACTATAGGTTTATTTCTTGGGAATTTATCCCCGCAAAAAGATACTTTTGGTCCCTTTACATGGCATCCTCAGGCCCTTTAAGACAGTTCCTACTCTTCGGGGATTTTAAATGGATACTTTATAGACAGAAAATGGAAGTGGGGATATTGCAACTCCTCTGACTTATAATGATAGCAGCTGACTTTCCTATATACCAGAAATTGAATAAGTATTTTACATACATTATCTCATTTAAACCTCACCTCAGGCTGTTTACTATTATTACTACCTTTATTTTACATACAACAACATTAACCAAGTCACACAACTGATAAACAGCCACATCAAGACTTGAATCCAGAGATGGATCAGTCCCCAAAGTCCATGCTTTTAGGCATGTTCTTGCTCCAGAATATCTAATAGCAACATTCATAACTCCATTTACTAATTATCCTTCTTTGAGGAATTGCCTCAGAACATAATATCTGAAGTGGGAGAGAGAGAGAGAGGGTAAGCAAACACAATTCATAAATTACAGGTCTCAGTCTGCATGGTTTTGATGGTTTTTCCTATGCATTATCTCATTTAATCCTCACAGCACCCTATCAAGTACATTACTATTATCTTTCATGTGTAAGAAATACATCCCTGGAGAACAGGTGAGTACAAAAAAGTAAATGCTAAATTCAGGAAATAAGAAGTAACCAATCTACTGATAACACTGTGCCTGCCCCAGGCCTCTCATCTCAGCCCAGAGTGCTGGTGTAGAAGCTTCTTAAGTTTTCTTCCTTTCTTACTTATTTTTTTCCAGGTGAGTTATTTATTTATTTATTTGTTTATTTGTTTATTTATTTGTTTATTTAAATTAGTTTCAAGTATACAATACATTGGTTAGACATCTATATAGTTCATAAAACAATCCCCCCAATTGCTCCCTCCCTCCCCTGGCCCTCCACCTAGCCAAGGTATTCATGCTAACTGCATTTCCTATGCCGTGCTCCCTATCTCTGTGACCATTTATCAACTACTAATTTGTACTTCTTTAACCCTTCACCCCATTCTCCCAGCCCCCCAAACCCTCTTTCTTACTTATTAACATTTCAATGAGCCATAAAGCTTATGCCTGCCTCTATGCGCTCCATAAATACAAATATGGTTAAATGTTGATTTGCTGTGTCACTAAGGCATTTCAAAAGCAGAGGCAATGTCGGAAGGAAACAGTAAAAGTGACAGTGCATGCAATGCTATGTAACAATTAAAAAGAATATATTGGATTTAAACATACTGCCATGAAAAGACCTCCACAAGGCATTGTGAGTCGAAAAAAAAAGAACAAGTTGCAGAATGAAAAGTTCAGCATGGTATCACTCATGTTTTTAAAAGTCACACAAAAAATATGAAACAAACACATGCATCTATGCAAACACACATAGAAAAAAAATTGATAACTGGTTTCTCTGGGGAGAGGACCAGGTCCAGGGTTATGTGCATAGCATTGGCAGACTTTTCCTTTATCTTTGTACAAGATAATTTATTTAAATAACCTATGTATAAAAGGGAAAAAAAGAAAATATGTAAAAGAAACAAGTGACGCTGTCAGAAAATAAAAGGTTAGCAACATGCAATAAAGGCAAGTGGTATGAATACACCAAAATAAAATCCACTGCCTCATTCAGGTCTATAAAACACCAACAGATTAGAAGAGAGTCCTCATTATTATGAATTCGATGATTTTTAAAATGTAATACCTCCTGACCCTACCAGAAATCCAGTGCTGAGAAGTACTCTAGACTTGGAGCCAGATGACCTGGGTTCAAGGCCTGATTCTGCATTTCTCTGTAACCTTGGGCTAATTTTTTAGGGCTTTAGTTTCCTTTATCCATCAACTGAAGATAATAATAATGTCACAGTGTGCTTCAAAGATTAAATGCAATAACACATAGGAAAGAACAGCAAAATTATGCAGACTGAGACTTATAAATTGTGTTTTCCCATTCTCTCTGAGAATTATTTTTTTTCAGAGAATTATTTTTTTTCCTCACACTTTTAAGATGTCTGCATGGCCCACACTGAGGCAGAGCTAAGTTAACAAACCACTAGTCTTAGGTATAATATTTGCTGATAACAGGTCTCTAGTTTTTAAGCTTCAATAACCTGTATTCATGTATTTGTTTTAAGGAATATATTTATTTGATTCCATTTATAAAATATATACACCCTTTTCCTGTGAAGTAAGAAACTCTCTTGTGAAGTAAGAACTAAAATATCCACATCGGATATTTAAAGTATGTCAAAAATATAATTTAATTTTTTTTGCATCTTAAAATGTGTTTATTTGTGGTCCTATTAAAATTTCAAGCTTATCTGAAAATTCAAGAATCCAATTACAAGCCTTCTAATAAAAGGGTTACAAAAATAATAGGAAAAACATTAATACCACCAATATAATTAAACACAAAAGAGAAACATGAACAAATTAATAAATATCAGTTGCGTACACACAGCACCATATCCAAGCCACATGATATAACTATTTTCAATTATAGCCTCACCTTTGAAACAGAGCCAGCTTCTCCTTTGCTTTTGTGGGATGTGCATGCGTTTACAAGCACAGGGACCTGAAGATTTCTGGTGAAGTAAATAAGAATCCAGTTTAAGTTGCTTTGCAGTTCGAGTTCAGAAAGGATCCATCTGAAGGAACCAAGTCTAAGCACACAAAGCACACAGCCCCCCCAAGCTCCTCCACCCATTAAATGGGCTGTCATTTTCGAGCTGGGCACCCATTGTTCATTTCCTTCTATTCTAATTAGACTTGACAGATTGCTCTTCCTAGCTAGACTAGCTGTTACCAAGAACAGGGAAGAGATGAGGCTGACCTTGTCTTTATGCCCTTGGGATCAGTGCCCCCACACTCCATCCTAGTCCACAGACACAGAAATGCATCTCTAGCAGCTCAAATCTGTTCCCCTTCTCCTCCTCCAGCCTTGTTTTTCAATGCCCCCGTCAGTCTCAGCACCACTGACATTTCTTACTTTTAACACTGTGAGATTCAAACCCTCATAGGCTGTGGGAGTGGAATAAGTGTGCTCTAATATGATTCATGTTAATAATCTGACCCTTGTTTTTTTCCTGCAGGCCTGCAGGGCAAAGCAGACCATCTTTTCTAAAGAGAAAGGTACTGCAGTTTCTCCCAGAGCCAAGAAATATTGACTGCTAATGAAACAGAGCTGGGGAAAGATACAGGCCCTGGCAGTACCTACATGTGTCGGAAGCCAATCCCTTGCCCCTCTGCCCTTTGTTTCCATATCTGTAAAATGCCATCAATAATTCTTGAGTCTTTATTATATCAAAAAACATGCTCTACCAGTATTATATAAGAATCAGATAATAAAATGATAGAGCTGGAAATGATCTTAGAGATTATCTGGTCCAATATCTTCATTTGGAAGATTAAAACACAGGCCAAAAGAGGGAGGTGACATGCACAGTGTCATGAAATTAGTTCACAGACTTTAAACACCTGGCAATAGCCTGCTAATCAGCTTTGTCACTAATCTTCCTTTTCAGGTTGTCCTTTGCTTGATAATACATCATATTGGCCAGGAAATCAACTTTTTTCAAGGAGGAAATTCTCCTCACTCAAGGACTATGTTTTCAGAAATGTTTCCCTTTACTGACAATCGTCTTGTAATAGAACCTGAATCACCCAATGCCACATGATTCTCACAGGAGCACAGGATAGAACTCAGCAGGATGGAGGTCTGGGGCCCTGCTCTCAAATAGAAGTGGCCCTGACTCTGCCTTAAGTCTGGCTGTGCCCAAGGCCTCAAGAGTTGTGAGCAAGAGAGACTGTTAGGAATTTTTTCTTGAAATATGTTTCTTAGGTTGTAATATAAACCCATTCATTTATCATTCATTCACCTACTCATAAGCATTTAATAAAAGCCCATTTTTCACTATGCCTCAGAGTGCTGATAAGACTATTACAATGAGTAGGACCCAGACTCAAGGAACCTCAGAAGGAGCCAGAAGTGTGAACACTTATGTGCAGTGGAGCTCTGTGGGGGCCAGGATGGAAGGAGGAAATGGTCAATTTTCTTTGGTTCAAGTTTAAGGAATCAGAAAAACATCATAGTGGAGGTGGTACTTTAGCTGAGCTTTGAGAAACGAAGGTTATTTTCCAGGTGGAAGTGAGGCAAGTAACTGGTATTCAGGTAGAAAATGAGCTTTGTGATTTGGAGGAAAAAAGGTTTTTGGCTTGCATAGTATGGGGAAGCATCAACCAAAGGTGAGAGTGGAAATTTAGGTAGAACTCAGTGAAAACATTATATGACAAAAGAAGTTTGGAATTTTATTATGGAAGCTCATGGGAACCATTGAAAAGTTTCAAGCAGGAAAGTAGCATGATCCAAACTGCATTTTAAAAAGATGGCTACGATGGTAGTGTGGAAGATGGATTGGGGAAGGGGTGGAAAGGAGCAAGACCCAAGGCAAAGAAACTTTAGGAGACAACTGCAAAATTTAAGTATGGCTGACCCAGACTCTTCAATAAGTCGATGGGAAGAATCAAAGGGAAGGGATTATTTTGGTTTCCGAGAGGCTTCAACCACATGTAGTGCATGGACCTTGTTTGGATCCTGATTCAAACAGACAAACTGTAAAAAATAATTTGGAAGACAAACAGTGTTATATAATATTAAGGCAATCTGGTTAATTTTGTTAGGTGTGATAATAGTTTTATGGTAATATAATAAACAGCATACTGAAGTGTTTATAGGTAAGATGTCATGATGTCTGGATTTTCTCTAAACTACTGTAGAAATAACAGATGATGTAAATATGGCAACAAGTTAATTATTGCAGGTGACATGATAGTATATAGAGAAAATCCTTAAGATGACACCAAAAAATTATTACAACTGATAAATGAGTTCAGTAAAGTAGTAGGATACAAAATTAATATTCAGAAATTGGTTGCATTTTTATACATCAATAATGAACTATCAGAAAGAGAAATTAAGGAAATAATCCCATGTATAATTGCATTAAAAAATAAAACCTAGGAATAAATTTAACCAAGAAGGTGAAAAACCTGTACTCAGAAAATTATGACACTGAAGAAAGAAATTGAGGAAGATACAAATAAATAGAAGCTTATACCATGATCACGGATAGGAAAAATTAACATCATTAAAATGTCCATACTATCTAAAGCAATCTATAAATTCAATGCAAATCCTATCAAAATACCAAAGGCATTTTTCACAGAACTAAAATAAATAATCCTAAAATTTATATTGAACTATAAAAGAGCCCAAATAGCCATTGCAATCTTGAGGAAGAAGAACAAAGTTGGAGGGACAACGCTACCTGATATCAAACTATACTACAAGGCTATAGTAATCAAAACAGCATGATACTGGCATAAAAACAGACATATAGATCAATGGAACAGAATAGAGAATCCAGAAATAAACCCACGCTTATGGCCATTTAATCTATGACATAGGAGGCAAGAATACACAATGGGGTAAAAACAGTCTATTGAATAAATGGTGTTGGGAAAACTGGACAGATACATGCAAAAAAATGAAACAAGACTACCTTCTTACACCATATACAAGAATAAACTCAGACTGGATTAAAGACTTAAATGTAAGACACCAAACCATAAAACTCCTAGAAGAAAACACAGGCAGTAAACTCTATGACATCGCTCCTAGTAATATATATTTTTTTGATATATCTTCTCAGGCAAGGATAACAAAAGGAAAAATAAACACATGGGACTACATCATACTAAAGACTTTTCACACAGCAAAGAAAATCATCAACAAACAAAAAGACAACCTGAATGGGAGAAGATATTTGCCAATGATACATCTGATAGGGGGTTAATATCCAAAATTTATAAAGAACTCGTACAATTCAACACCAAAAACCAAACAATTTTATTTAAAAATGGGCAGAGGACCTGGATAGACATTTCTCCAAAGAAGACATACAGATGGCCAATAGACATATAAAAAGATGCTCACTGTCACTAATTATCAGAGAAATGCAAATTAAAACCACAATGAGATACCACTTCACACCTGTCAGTATTATCAATAAATCAAAAAACAACAAATGTTGGTGAAGATGTGGAGAAAAGGGAACTCTAATACACTGTTGGTGGGATTGCAAACTGGTGCAGCCACTACGGAAAATAGTTCAGCGGTTCTTCAAAAAATTAATAATAGAACTACCTTATGACCCAACAATTCCACTTCTGGGTATTTATCCAAAGAAATCCAAAACACAAATTCAAAAAGATATATGCACTTTTAAGTTTACTGCTGCACTATTTACAATAGCCAAGATATGGAAGCAACCTAGGTGCCCATCGATAGATGACTGGATAAAGAAGATGTGGTACATATATACCATGGACTATTATTTGACCATCAAAAAATAAAATCTCACCATTTGTGACAACATGGATGGACCTAGAAGGTATTATGCGAAGTGAAATAAGTCAGACAAAAACAAATATCATGTGATTTCTCTTATATGTGGAATCTACACAATAAAATAAATGAATAAACAAATCAGAAACAGACTCATAAATACAGAGAACAAATTGGTGATTTCCAGATGGGTAGGGAATTGAGGGGCTGGGTGAAAAAAGTGAAGGGATTAAGAAGTACAAATTGGTAGATACAAAACAGTCACAGGGATGCAAAGTACAGCATAAGTAATATAGTCAATAATATTGTAATAAGTATGTATAATGCCAGGTGGGTACTAGACTAATTGGGGTGGGGGTAACTTCGCAAATTATATAAATGTCTAACCACTATGCTGTATACCTGAAACTAATATAAAATAATATTGAATGTCAACTCTAATTGAAAAATAAATTTTTTTAAATTAATAATTATTGATAATTATTAAATCCAGTGATGAATATGTAAGGTTCATTATGTATATTTGCAAACTTTCAAAATAAAAAGCAAACATTTTAGGCAAAGGAAAATGAGAATCTAAATTAAATAAGTTATAGTGAAAATGGAGAGGAGGAGAGAGTTATGAGAGATAGTAAAAAGGCAGAATTAATAATACTCAGTGACTGGTTAAAAGTGGTCACTGAAATTGAAGAGTCGAAGTGATTTCCAAGCTTTTACTTGGGTACCTGGGTAGATGAGTAAGAGTCTACTTTTTCAGGCATGTAGAATTGGCATTTCAGTAAAACATTTAGTCCTGTCTAGTAGGAGTTAGACATGAAGATTGAAAACTCAGGAGAGAGCCTGGGGCTGGTGATGTGGATTTGTGAGTTGTCTGCTCACCAACACATGAGTGGTGATTCAAACCATTGGAAGAGCGAGAAGGGAAGATGGCTGAGAAAAAAGCCCAAGGCACTCTTACATTTAAGAAGTGGAAAAGGGGAAGAACTTGCCAAAGAGGCTGAGAAGAATAGCCAGAGGAGTATGAGAAGAAAAAGGAAAAATAATTTCTGGTGTATCTGTCAAGAAACAATGGGTCAACAGAATCAAATGCTCCAAGTTAAAATATGAAACTCATTGGATTTAGCATCTAAGTGACAATCACCAAAGAACTTTCAGGAGAGTGTAATGTGCTGAAAGTGAATGAGCGGAGACTAACTGAAACCTGAAGATGAGGAAAGCTGGATTGCCTGGTCCTCACAGGAGAAAGGAGTTGGTGGGGAGGAGGCGAGAAATGGTTTGCAAATGGGCGAGCTCTGGATCCAATGGGATGACCAATAACCTCTGCTCAAGGGGGCTTAGTAGAAGTGGATTTCTGAGCGTGGGTGGGGTGGGGAAACAAGTTGTAGTTAGGGCAAGGAGGAGGGTGTGTTCTGTAAAGAGGTTAGGGCTATAGAGACAGTACAGTGAAACAAAAATTCCAGACGGGACTGTGAAGAGAGTTTACCAGAAGATCAGACATGTATGAGAGTCAAGAGGGCAGAAAGGGATTCTTTTGACTTCCGGCTGGGGTATTTTAGCAATCTCTTCAAGGTCTCTCTCATATAATTCTCTCTACTCCATACCATTTTTGCAGGTATCCAATCTGGAAAATCTTAATAAAGTATGGCCTTGATCATGTCAAACCCTTGCCCTAAAACTTTCATTAGCTCCCAATACCTACTGAATTAGAGATAATATAGGTATTTAAAGCCCTTCCATAATCTGATCTCAACCTGCTTCTTTTCAGTCAGATCTTTTTGGGTTTATTTGCTTGCTTTTGTTTTGTTTTTCTTTTTGCGAACCTTCCTTCAAGAATGCCAGGCTATTCTTGGCACTGTTCTCTGAACATATTAATAAAATGAAATATAATAGAAAAAGTGCTGAGAAGTGTCTAGCATATAGTAGAATTCAACAGATGTTAGTTATTGGATACTGAACTATTCAGAATTCCCCTTCAATCATTTCATGAAGTTTTCTTTACCCTAAAGTCTCTTTCCACCTTTCTTCATGTTATACAGCAAAATTCAACCCAGGTGTCACTTACTCTAGGAAGCCTTTCCTGTGTGCTTTGATTACATATATATAAAACTTAACTTTGCTCCCTTTCCCTTTTTCTTTAATTGAATTTTTATATGTATATTGTTTCTTATAATATTCTTACTCTACTCCTGAATGGTAGTGGACATTGTTTTTGTCACCCCAGTGTCCCTTTCCGTTCTTCTGGCAATAGGCCTGATCTTCTTTGAGAATTCTCTGCTGTTGGTCTTTGTGATCTGGATGGGGCTCCTCCCACCCCTGGCCCCAGGGTGGAGGACAATACACAGTTCTAAATCAACTAGTTATTGTCACATTCCTGTGGCCTCACTGATTGGTTTGGGTGAGCATGTGCTCTAAGCCTTCCCAATCAGGGTGAATCTCAGGACTTTCTTCAAAGTTACTGGAATAGGGATTCTCATTCTCTCTCTCTCTCTCTCTCTCTCTCTCTCCTGGAGGCGGAGTCAATAGGGGGCAGGGCTGCTGTAGTCATTTTGATTACCACAAAGGACAAACCTGTTTGAGAATGAAAGCAATACTGAAAGAGAACAAAAGCGAAAGAAAGAGAAAAACAGTGTCCTAGTGATGGAAATACAGCTGAATTCAGCCATGAATTCAGAAGAAAACAAAACAAAAAAACAACCTAATAAACAAACCAAAAACAAACAAACAAAAACAAAAACAAAAACTATTGCTTGTCAATTTATTTTGGGTTTTCTGTCATTGGCAACAAAACCATCTTAATTGATATAATATTTATGGGTATCTAGTATATTGTTTTGCACATGAAACTATTCAATGAATGTGTGTTTAATAGATAATAAGTTGTGAGGAACAGCAATTATTTATGTCTATAAGGTCATTTGGCAATATGTATCTACAACCTTAAATCATCCTGGAGATGGATGATGGCGATGGCTGCCAGCAATGTGGATATAGTTAATGCCACTGAACTATATAGTTAAAGATGTTTAAAATGGTAAACTTCATGTTATATATTTTACCACAAAAAATAAAAAAAGAAAGAAAAACCTCATTATTAGACCAGAAATAAAGGCTTATAGTTTAGTTAATACATTAAAACATAGGAATAGATAGTCTTGCTGCACTGTACCAATAATACTAGTAATCATTCTCTACTTTTAGAAATATATCATAGGGAAAAAATTAAATAAGTATACAAAGTATATTTATCTGAGCATTATTTGTAACATCAGTAGAGACTGGCTAATAAAATTATGATATATCCAAATAATGAATATTACACGGTCATTAAAAAGATAAAGTAGATTTATATGCCACTTCTTATGAACATATATATCAGTGTGCTAGAAATACTGGAATTATATTAATATCAAATAGTTTCACACAAAAAAGGCAAGATTTCTTATAAGATTTATGAATCGGAGCCAAATGGTTGGAAGGAAGAACACCTCTCAGTAACTGGTAGGAGCCAAACTGCTCACTCAGAAAGAACTTACTGTGTTTCATTGAATTTTAGATATCAGTGGTTGTAAGATGCTTCCTGGTTTCAGAGATGTTAAATGTGAAAAAGTATATATCTCAGAATCAACCAAATATAATACATTTAGGGGTAGAAAACTATGCATGGAGATGAGTAGGATGGAAGGAAATGAGACATGAAAATCATTAGATATAGTAAACTCAAGAGGAAAAGTGTTTTAAGGTGTATAAAATAAAATTATTTGACATCTAGTGAAAAAAAAACTAGTGAAAGGCCACAAAAACATGCGCTGAAGGCTAATTTTGTAACTAAACTAAAGGAAGCAAGCACCTCTCCCTGCTAATTTGGACACTGTATATTAAGTAACAGTGAGTGTTAATTCATTTACATTCGTGAAGTTTTTTTCTCTATTTTTTAAGTGGAGGCCAGGCTTGTAATTTTAGCTTCCCTCTGCCCTGTTTTAAGAAGAGGTTTGGCAGCCGAAGAGTGATAAAAAGATATGAGAGCAAGGAATTGCTAGTACTGAAGGAGAAGGATCAAATGTCTACATCTTTCATGTAAACAGAATATAGGGAACTCAAGACTTCCCTAAAGAGTGTTCTGTATCTCTTCCATCTTGTTCAAGCTTTCAGTAAGCCTCTTTCTGTTACAAAACTCAACTACTTCTCTCCAAGCAGCCTCACAAGTTAGGAATTTGACTAGCTGTCCCTGAGGAAGTGGGCTAAAAAAAGGTCAAGCATTTTCCCTCCCTCCCTTCTTCTCTTCTTCCTTCTCTCTCTCTCTTCCTCTCTCTGTCTCTGTCTCTCTCTGTCTTTCTGTCTTTCTCTCTCTCTCTCACACACACACACATATTCACAGATTTCAGTGCTTAGCAATACACCACATATGTACTATTCACTCACAAAGCTTATTTCTTGTTTTCAATTATCTCTGTCCTCCGTAAAGTGGGAAACATTAAGGAAGACAAATTGCTCTTAGTTATTACTATGAGTCATAGCGAGTTCAAGTCAGGCATTCAAGACCACTGCTGCATCCAGGACATCATCATAAGGTCCTCCCATTTGATATAATTACTGACCACAGACAGAGAGATTTGACCAAAAGCCGCAAGTGTGGCTGGCTCCAGGCAGAACGCATTGGTAAATAAATTTACCTCATAGGATGTCAGATCTAGAAGGAAACCTAGAAAACATGTAAGCCCTGAAATTCCTAACCTCTGGTAAGCAACAAATTCACCTTAGGAACTTTTGAAATATTTCAGGTGAGGTCCCAGATTGTATATTTTTCAAAAAGCTTCACAGGCAATTCTGCTGTACATTAAAAGCTGAGAAACATTGTTCTAAACTCATTCCTCTTATTTCACAGATGGTAACCTGGAGTCCAGAAAGGTTGCTGGCTAGCCCAAGATCACATACCTGGTTAAAAGTAGAATCAAGATTAGAACTCAAATCTCTTGATTCTTGGCCCAGGGTCTTTATTCTTACTTTGGCATCCTGTTCCACTGTTTTCCAAATATTTTACTATTATTTCTTCCTAATACATATGGAAATGTATAGATTAACCATTGATTATTCAATCAAATCTTAGTTTCAAAATCTAGCATTTATGAAAGAAACCAGTCATAAAGGCCATGTATTGTATGACTCCGCTTATATGAAATGTCCAGAACAGGCAATTCCTTAGTGATGGAAGTAGATCAGTAAATAATGACCAGGAGCTGGGTAGTGGGGTGAAAATGGGTACAGGATTTCTCTTCGGGGTGATGAAAACGTTCTAAAATTAATTGTGATGATGGTTGCACAAGTCTGTGAACATACGAAAATACATTGACTCATACATATTTAAAAGGTGAGTTATATGGTATATAAATTACATTTCAATAAAGCTGTTTAAAAAATCTAGCACTGACTTCTCACTGGATTCTGAAAAATAATGCCAAATTTTTTACTTTATTCTTCAACATGTCTTCAGAATTATAGACAGTCTCCAAATGGGTCTTATCCTTCAATTTCGATCCCTGCTTAGGTCCATTTCCCAGTGTCCTGTACCTCCAACAACAATTCATCTTTCCAGGGCTTAGTCTGGCATTTAGGATCCTTGTCCTTCACACCACTGGACTCTGTGCCTTTGCCAGGATTGTTCCCTACATTGAGACATACAATTTGTGTGCTCAAGGCCTAGCTCAATGTCACCTCTGGAAGGGTCTTTCCTCTCCACCACTTTGGAAGTCGTCTGCCTTCCACAGTAGAAGAGGTGATGTTTTGACCAAACTTTTTGATATCACGTAACAAAGGTCATCAGCCTTCTAGCCTGGAGTCTCTGGGTCTTTACCGCCCACGAGTGACCCCTTTCACTAAGTTAATGCCGCTTTTAGGTTTTCTTAATGCAGCACCCTAGGTCTAGCACCAGTGTCTGTGTCTGTGATTTTGTTTGTTTGTTGCTTTCTTCTGCCCATTACGCTATTCCTCCTCTCCTCTTTTCCCACCTCTTCACTCCCAGCCCTCTTCCCACCTCCTCCTTCCTACTTGGCTAACTCTTGCTAAGTACTCAGGATCCTGGAAAAATGTCATTTCTTCCAGGAAGGCTTCTCTGACACCTCTCTACACCCATAGGATGGCAGCTAAACTAAAGTACTGTAATCGCAAGGGAAGTATAGAGAAATGGATGAATCTGAAAAAAGTTTAAGGAGACAGAATTGGTGGAATTTGCTTATATGAAATAAATATAAAAATAAATCATAAAGATCAAACATAATAGTGAACCCGGGAATAAGAATTGGTAACAATTTAGAGAAATTTCATAGTTTATGTTTTTCCAAGCTTTATGTCATCTGAAATTTTAATAAGATGGATCCTCTGTGTCCTGTCAGACACATCTCTTTTTAAATATTACTTTATTGATCCAGGGCCTGTAATGACTCTCTCCTTGCTGATGCACCAAGCCTAAACTCTGCTTAATGGCCTTCAGAGCTGGTCCAGCCTTTCTCATTAGGTACACCCAGTTGTGGTTAGGCTGGCTGCTTCACCCTTCTGCACAGGTCTTGCTCACTCTTGCTTCTGGCACTTTTGCAACCCCTTTGCCTGGGACAGTCCTTTCCCTATGTACATCTTAGGGATCATTCAAAGTTCAGGTTCACGAAATCCTGCAGGCCTGGTCCATGCCCTCTGAACTCCTAAAGCATTCATAATTGATAGCATCTAATTTAGCACTTAATTATATATGCTCATCTAACATAGTTTATTGTGTTTTAATGTGTGTCAGTCATATTTCCCCAACTAGATTATAAATTTGTTGAGGGTAAGGACCATGATTTATACTTCTTTAAGATCAAATCCTGGCTCTCCAACTTGCTAGCTATGTGACATTGGGCAAATGGCTTACCCTCTCTATGCCTTAGTTCTTAATATTTAAAATGGAGATAATAAAAGGACCTATCATCTCATAGGAGTGGCTGTACAGCTACATGAGGCAACACATGTACAGTGCCCAGCGGATGCCTGGCACATTGTAAAAACTCAATCAACATTAGTTATTACTCTTATTCCTCACATTGCTAAGCATATCATTAACACTGAGTAAATATCAAAAAATTATTTTTGATAATTTAGTAGGTTGCATATACATCTCTTTTAGATGCCTAAGAGAATTAGAAACTCTGTGTTGAGGCACAAAGTATACATTTGTATAGACAATAATTATTTTTAGGTGTTTCTCAGTACAATTTTACTTCTCAAATTTTGAGGAGCATCTCATTATTGCCCTCATGTTTCCCTCACCTGGGTTCTAGAATCCAGGTGAGGAAAATCTCCCTTCCTTCATAAGGAAACAGGGAATGAGCATTAGATGGCAAGAGAGAACTCAGATATCTGGAGTATTCTGGATGCCAAGTACCAGTTATCTGATGAGAATTCATACTAAAGAGTCTTCATTTATATAGCTTTCTGTGTTTGATCGTATATACCTCAAAGGAACAAACATAAATTACTGTATTGGCCTGTTGGTAGTTGAGGCGACAGTATGTCTAGTAGAGTGCAAGACAATAATAAAGGTGAGAAGAAGGTAATTAAAGACCTGAGGCTGAGCTCTAGACACACTATCATTATCTTTTATATTATACAAATTACCGTGCATGCCTCTCTCCTTAATATTCTACAAACTAAATTGCTCCGACCAGCTTATCCGGAAAAGCCAATGCCTTGAGTCCCATGTGGTCCCTAGAAGCATCCTGGTAAAATCCTTGAGACTCGGGTTACTATGGAGAAAACAAATTATTGTTGTGGGAAAGAAATATGAGACGTCAGCAGCTGATACTACATAGTTGTGGAAGATGTGCCGGGTCCATACCATTATAGAAGATCATAGGATGTGAAGTGCTTTGTAAAGAAATTCTTTGGGGTTATCCCTCTTCTTTTACATTTAAGTATCATACTTTCCAAATGAAAGATTAAAAAATAAAAGCTAGTTGAAAAATGGAATTGATTTATTTATTTTAGGATGCAAAGATATAAGACTCGGAGGCTAGAAGGCAATTGCACTGCATCACAATCCCACCTGCTGAAGGTTCTCTTAAAGTGATGGATGAGGGGCTATAGCTGTCAGACAAGGTGGGAATCAGATGCAAACGGAGTGGGAGGCCAGGGGTCTCCTGGGAAGAGTGAGCACACCTGGCTTCCAGACTAGTTCTGCCACCACCTGGCTCTGCCTCTTCGGACACGTCATTCCACTTTTTTGGTCCAAGTTTCTTCACTAATAAGATGACCAATGAGGGTCACAGAAATCATCTCTAAAGCTCTTTCCAGCCTTGACATTTTATGATTCTGCTGAGTCTAAGGAAATCTATGCATTATTCTGTACTTTAGATTACTATTTCCCATCGATCTTTCCCTCTCCCCTCTTTTCCTTCCTCCAAAACCCTCCTAGCAGGCAGACTCTGTCCATTTCTCCCTTTGAGTTTCAGATCAGAATCTGAAAAATATTCTCAAACCTAACAGTATTGGTTACAATGATAAGGTGCTCCTTACATTTCCCCACCCTCCTGAAGCTGTCCAGAAGTCATTTGCTGAAAGCCCGAATTTAAATTTATAGCTTCAAAGGAACAGGAATGATGATGAATGTCTGGCCATGAAACTGTTCCAGGGCAGTTTCTCTACACGAGCTGAACAGTAGTTCCACACAAAGCTAATGAATATACCACTTCTCTATTTCCCTTGAAATGGTTCCTTAGAATTAGGATTTCTCTAAAGTCTCCATAATTGTTCTAAACCACACTGGGTCTTTCAATGCAGTTCTCTGATATAATTTCTGAGCAAGCAGTCAGCATGAAAAAGGACTAGGTCAGCTCTCTTTGTGTGTCAGTGCTTGGCAGCACAGCTCCTCTGGGATGTGTCTCCTGGCATCCACCCAGCTTAGCTGTCAACAATAAAAGCTTCTCTTTGTGCTTCCAGTAAGTCATAAAAAAGTCTCCTCAGTCCCACCTGTTTTCTGAGAAGAGCTTCAGCTGTGTCCTTTACTTTGGGTTAAAAAAAGAGCCACAATTGCTGCTTTAGGAAAATAGTTTTAAATGTCCACTAAGCGATTGTTCCTTTTCATTGTTTTCCCTACTTCCAACATTTAGACGTGTAATTTGAGTTGCAGTCTCTTTAGTTGCCAGGTTCTGAGACTGGACTGCTTTCCCACTCTATGTTAATTGCCTTTTTGAAGTTGCTCAGCCTTAAGATATGTGTATGGAAAGTTATTTGTGGAAGAAAAGCTCATTACCTGAGTAGCAAGGAAGACGTACCCTTCAGTTGGGCAACACCACACAAGGGATAAGGGCAGTGACCTACCTAGCTATGGCTTCAGGAACTCTAGTAAATATCCCTAAAAGGTGAGAAGGCCAGGACTGTTGGTCTCTGGGGGAGTACCAGGCACCAGACTGATACTAAAGGAAGAACAAAATAGAGTTCCTATTTAGCTAAACAAGAAAACAGTCGATCTCTGTTGCAGCCCAAAGAGGTTGGATTTCTTAAACACATCTCATCACAAACCTCCTGTGAAACATTAAGTCTCATATTACTGTTCTGAGGTAAATATTAATCCTATTTTCCAACAAGATGTAGAATGCAATCAAGCTTATCATTTTTCTACCGCAGTTGATGTTGGGATTAAAGAAATCTGCTGAATCCATACTCAAAATTATATAAATGAGTCATTTCAGCTGATTCTTCATTGAGGTCATATGAGCAACATGTTTCCTAGAGCATTAAAAATAAAAGTAGAGATTTCCCCCTCCTCTGGCACATTCCACTGACTATGAAAAAGGCCCAGAAGAAGAAGTGACTTACTACAGAAAGTCTCCTTTGATCCCTATAAAGGAAAATGGATTTCTGTGTTTGTCTATATTTCCTTCTTTTGTAATGCCAAACTCTCTGCAGGAGAATTTTGCACACGTTCCCACAATTCAGACTTTTTTACATGACTTCTTTTAAAGTTATAAAATATTTTATATAAACATAATACAAGTAATATAATATATATTTTAAAACATAGTAAGACCAGTGTCCATGAACCCATCAGCATCTTTAGAAGCACACCATTACAAACTGATGAAGCTTCCTGTGGTTCCCCTGTATATCACCCTTGACCCCCACTCACAGAAGAATGTGCTTTTCATTCTCTTGCTTTTCTTCATAACTTTGCTACATTTATATGTATCCTTGGACAAAAGTGTTTAGTTCTACTTGCTGTCGTACTAGTTTGCTAGGACTGTCATAACAAAGTATCACAAACTGGGTGCCTTAAACAATAGAAATTTATTGTTTCACAGTTCTGGAGATGTTGGCAGGGTTGTTTCCTTCTGAGGGTTGTGAGGGAAGAAGCTGTTCCAGGCCTTTCTCCTTGGCTTGTAGAAGGCCATCTTCTCTCTGTATCTGTTTGCTTCATCTTCCTTCTAAGTGTGTCTATGTCCAAATTTCCCTAGTCGTATTGGATTAGGGCCCACCTTAATGCCTTCACTTTAACTTGACTACCTGCTTAGAGACTTTGTCACTAGATAAGATCACATTCTGAGGAACCAAAGCTTAGGATTTCAACATATGAATTTAAGGGGGGGACACAATTCTATCCATTAAACTGTCACAAATAGAGTTTCCAGGAAAGCAGACTCTGAGATGGATACACAACATTTATTAATGCTTGTGCTTGGAATCAACATCTGGGGAAGAGAAGGAAAGGAAGCAGGATCAGTCAAGTTACAATGCAGACTCAATAACTGCATTAGCCAGCCCCACAGGGCACTCTGGAGCAAGAGCTGTCTCAAGTTGGGCCAAGGTGGCCAGGACTTTATATTACCACATCAATCAGTCATTGGACCTGGCCACCTTAGGAAGGGGCGTGATCTTAGGCGAGGAAGCTCCCTGCAGTGGAGGCGTTTTTAAAGGGCTGACAGCTGGGGGCATCTGCCAATAGTACTTCCAGCAACCAAGACAAGCCCTTAGTAAAGGGGGGTATGGGCAGTGCATCATAGAGCCCATGACATTAGCTTTGAATTCTGTAAAAAATGGAATATGTCTTCCACAACTTGCTTTTTCAAAAACCTTTGTGAAGATTTTCAAACATATTCAAAAGCAGAATAGTATAATTAACCCCTATACACCTATCATCTAGATACATCAATTTTCAAGATCTTGCAATACTTTCTTCAACTATCCCTTTCTCTTTGATTTATTATTTTAAAGCAAATTTCATATCATTTCACTCTGTGAAATGGCAGTTTATTTGTGATGATCTTGCAGTTTTGAGGGGTTCTTGTCAGGTATTTTGTAGACTGTCCAACAACTGGGATTTGTCTGATGTTTTTTCTCATGATTGACTGGGGGTTATGGGGTTTGGGGAGGAAGACCACAGAGATAAAGTGCAATTCTCATCACATTAAATCAGGGGTACATGCTATCAACATGACTTATCACTGATGATGGTAACCTTGATCATCAGGTTGAGGTAATGTCTGTCAGATTTTTCCACTATAAACTCACTTTTCTCTTCCCTTTTCATACTGTACTCTTTGGAAGGAAGTTATTGTACACAACTCATACTTAAGGAGTGGTAAATTATATTTCATCTCCTAAAGTGGGGAGTATCTACATAAATTATTTGAAATTCCTGTGCATGGAAGCTTTGTCTATTTGCCTCCACTTATTTATTTATTCAATTATTTCTTTATATCACTATATACTGATAGATCTGCCAATAGTATCCATCTCTAACAAATATAGACATTTTCTTACATAACCTCAATGCCATTATTATACCTAATAAATAAACAATTCCTTGGACCATATTCAGATTTATCTGATTATCTAAAAAATTATTTTTATAACTATTTTTTAAAATTAGGATCCAAACAAAGGGAACACATTAATTTGGTTATGTCTCATCTCTTCATCTAAAGCAATTCCTTTTCCTTTTTGTCCCCACGCCATTGTCTTGTTGAATAATTAAAACAAAAATAAACAAATTAAGAATGTGGTTCAAGTTGTGACAGCCCGAGCCCTTCATATTAAAATGCCCTATCAATCTTTCTTGTAATGGTATCATCCTTTGATGATTTTTGCCAGAATCAATGATTTGACAGTAAGAGTTGCAAAGTGGTGGTTTTCTAATTGTGTACATTTTCCTACATTTATTAGCTAAAGTTATTTTGTAAAAAAGTGCTATTTTGTTGTCTGAAACATAATTCATGTGGAAAAGACAAAATAAAGCTTAATTTTTTCCCTTTAAGTTGCCTATTTTCAGAATATAGTGACAAATACTTTTTGTTCTCTTTAAAATCTCATTATGAAATCGTGATTTAAAAAATATGATCACTGTGTTTCCATCAGTTGGAACAACTGCAGTAATTGTTCTTTTGAAGGCTGATCATGCTCTGTTTTTGACCAATAGGGTCCAATTCATGTTAGCTCCTGTGTCCCTTTGACACAATCTCACTACTTTTTTTTTGAGAACTTCTTTGCTTTCTGGAAAAACAAGCTCAGGCTTATTTTTGTACATTTTATACCCCAGACCAGGCATTAGCTACTTCTCTATGAAGCCCTGATTTTTGTAAATAGGAACTATTTTTTAAATAAATTTTTGTTGTAGAATAGTTTTAGATTTACAAAAACATTACAAAGATAGTAAGAGAAATCTCTTATATCCTATGCCCAGTTTCCCCTATTATTAGCATCTTCTATTGGTACGGTACATTTGTCACAATTCACGAAGCAATATTGCTACATTCTTATTAACTAAAGTCTATACTTTATTCAGATTTCCTTAGTTTTTACCTGATGTTTCTTCCTGTTCCAGGATACCATCCATAATACTATATTGCATTTAGACACCCTGTCTCTTCAGGTTTTTCTTTGCTATGACAGTTTCCTTATATCACTATGTACTGATATTTATTTTACACCATGGGTTTTAATCCAATACTATTTTACTTATTTGTTGCTCAAATTGCTCCAGCTTTGGCCATTGGGCTCTTTCAACTGGCTCCTGTGTCTCTTTGCATATCCTCATCATCATGAGGTTTTTTTGAGCACTTCATTAATTGCCAGCACTAAAAGATGCTCCAGGATCACCTTGTATTTCTTGATCTAGTCCTACATAACCCATTAAAAAATATGTACATATACATACATACTTATTAATATTTCTATATGTAACATTTACCTATATTAAGCTAAACATGAGTTTATAGCGATGTCTTCGACTCGCACATGGATCATTTTAGCTTTCTCTCCTTGCTCATCTGTAAGCTCCAACTCCAACAGTAAGAAAGAAAGCTGTTTCCCCCCCTCTACCATCCATTTACTTAGTTGCTCAATTCCAGTATACATGTATAGTGGTTTCAGAATTGTTAACCTATATGCTCATGGGAAACAACGTTAGTGACTAGAGTATAGTGCTTATATATAGTTCCTTTGCCTTTAGTCTTACAGATTCCGCTCATTTCCAAAGTTACTTAGATCAGCACCTTTTCTCCCTATCCTCTTCAGTGAGATTGTGTCATACATTTGCGATAGAGTTGGATTATTTTATCAAATTCTATTCTGGAATCCTCTGACCTCTAAAATGATTTGGGAACATTTTTTTTGCGGGGAGGATAGTTTTTAAAACTCACAATCTTGGTGCTAAGGGAGCTCTTTGCTTCTGGGGTGTCATTATTTCTAGGCCTATTCAGTGAACAGAACCAGTAAATAATTTTTTTCATGGCTGTAATCTTTTTTAAAGCTTTATTTAGATATAAGTAACATACCATACCATTCACCCATTTAAAGTACATAATTTAATGGTTTGAAGTATAGTCACAGAGTTGTGCAATCATAATCACAATCAGTTTTAGATTATTTTTATCACCCCACAAAAAATTCTGTATCTATTAGCAGTCATTCCTCACTTTCCCCAATCCCTTCCCATACCCTTTCCCCAGGCAACTACTAATCTACTTCATGTTTCTATGGATTTGTCTGTTCTATGCATTTTATATAAATAAAATTGTACAATATGTGGCCTTTTATGTCTGGCTTCTTTCAGTGTAATGTTTTCAAAGTTCATCTATATTTTAGCATGTATATATACTTCATTCCTTTTTATTGTCAAATAATATTCCATTGTAAGGATATACCAGTCTTCATTCACTCATTAGTTGATAGCATTTGAGTTGTTTATCTACTTTTTGGCTATTATGAATAATGCTGCTATGAACATTTGTGTATAAGTTTTTGTGTGGCTATGTTTTCTTTTCTCTTGGGTATATTGCTAGGTTGTATGATAACTTTGTGTTTAACATTTTGAGGAACTCCCAAACTGTATTCCAAAGTGGCTGCACCATTTTCCAGTCCCACCAGCACAATTATAAGGGTTTCCAATTTCTCCACATCTTCAACAGCACTTGTTATTATCTGTGTTTTTGATAATGGCCATCCTAGTGGGTGTGATGTGGTATCAGACATTTGTTTTTAATCATAGAATCTTCTTGCATCTATGATTTTTCCCAACATCTTCTATGGTAGGAAAGTTTATCAGGTAAATTTCATTTAATGATCACAGTTTATTATTGATAAATGGCTTTGAAATGGAGGAAAGAGAATGAAACCTAAATTTAGACATACTCAAGCTCAAGACCTAACTTTCTGCCTTCTTAGTTGTATAAAATAAAGACAATATCTATTCCACATGGTTGTTGAATGGGTTGAATGAGATAACAGATGTGAAAGCTTTCTGTGAACTATAAGGCACTATACAAATATCATTATTACTAGATATGTGTGGTGGTGGAAAAATAAAAGCTTTGCCTTAATGATGCTCCCTCATATGATGCTGCACTAGACTTCAAGCTCCTAAAAATGTGAAGCCATATATTAGAGTCCTAATAGTGACCAGCACATACCTATCATCTTCACCTTTACTTAAATTCTCAGGTCATCATGTTGATGGACACGCAGACCCATAGACAGAAATTATTTTCTTGATTTTCTCTCAAGATTTATTTTTCTACTGCCTTCTCAGATCATTAGAACTTCTGTAGGCAGGGGCTCTCTTGGGTCTCTAACTTGCTTGCTTAATGTCTTGCCTTCCCTTCTTGTTTTGCCCATGTGGATTTAGCAATTCAGCTTTAGAATGTGGTAACCTTAGCACTACTAGCCTGGAAACTTGATGGGCTATTGTATCCAGCTCTTGCCCTATGGCTCCAAACCTTACATCTCACCTCTCTGCCCAGCGTGAACACTTAGGACATTACTAATTGTATTATCTGTGGAGGGAGATTAAACACTTATGTCTTGTCACTTGCCAAATCCTGAACATCTGCCTCTAAAACTTTCACATTGAATTGTTCCTTTCCATTTTCGCTGCCACCAGCCTAGCTCCAACTGCCATTATCTCTTGCCTTTTAAGTCATATATCCATTTTCAGGTGAATTTGCCACTAGATTGTGGGGTAACTGGAAAGGAAATAAGGGTACTGTAAATTCTGATTTAAAATAGGATACCTGTAGTATATAGAGCCATGGCATGGGGCCACATATATAAAAATCTAGTGCAGTGAATTTCAAACAGTTTACCACTCATTAGTACGTCAAGAAATCAATTTAGTCAATTGTGACCAGCATTTAAGAAATGAAATAGAATAGAATAGGATAAAAAAATATCAATCAGTATTATGCATAGTAAAAGTACTATTTTGTTTTGGGTATATAATATGAATGCAAAACATATTTTTTACAATGGGTCAATGGTCAAAAGGTTGGAAAAACACTGAATTAGTGGTATTCTATATCTGTTAGAAAACTACTGGAAACAACCTAAATGTTACTTTTGATCTATATTTACAAAGAAAAATTACGCCAGAAGGCCTATAAAGGATTAGAACTCAGACTTCTTGGACTCTGGCTCTATTATTTACTTGGTGACTTTCGGCAGCTTACTTAACAGTTTTGTGCCACAATTTCATCATCTGTAAAACAAGGATAATTATAGTACCTATCTCCAAGAGTTATAATTTGGAATAAATGAGTTGAAAACAAGAAAAGTACCTAGAACAGAGCCTGGCATGTAGTAATAAATTAAGAAATGTTAGCTATTATTATATATATTCTCAAATCATTTAGCATATAAGTTAGGATATTTAAATTCCATTTTTCTAACAATTACTATCTTAAGCCAGGTCATAAGGCTTCTCACACATAGAGACTAGGCCTGTCATCTATAGATTGCAATAAAGATGATCATCATAGAATCCAAAAAACACCTATAGACGATGTTATGAGAAAATTATGCTGTCCCTGCAACCTACTTTGTACCTCTTAGACACTCCCAGACATACCCAATGTTCTGAGAAGTTGTGGATCGTACAATAGCCTGTCCCGTATCAAATGGTGAACACAATTTCTACCAAGTCTTGTGCTTGAGGGCACATGCTATGTGCCCTCATTTAATAAAACTTGTATTAGTACACATCACTGAGCAGATGACTTCCTTCATTTCTATAATATGAGAAGTCCAGAAACACGATGCCCAGTAACATGAGGACAAACTATGTTCGACTGAAGTTACACTGCTGATGGATTGCTCTTTGAGGACTCCTTTCCTAATGGTTTTCTGGTAAATGTTTAGCAACTAGCTCGGGGTGGCAGGGGAGGGGATGTAGGAGGAGGCTCTGATTTGTAGCATTGGCTAATTTCTATGGTGTAAATGCTCCCATCATGACCAACTACCAATGTGATGTTGCTGAATACAAATTTGGGAAGAGGTACATACAATCAGTTCTCATGAGCCCTTATAAGCTGGCCCTAGCACACCGTCTACATGTGACTATTTCATGTTTTCCACCCAGGTGTATGTAAGAACGAATGCATGCTTTAAACATTCTTTTAAATTATCGAATGTTTCTTTGTTCTGAAAACATCAATTCAGTAGACTTTTTGGTTTATGCAACAGGAGAGAAAAGATTTTATTCTGGAATGAAGATTTTGAGACAATGTGGCTCCAAGGCACTGAACCAAGCTCTGGATAATATAAAATGTTACAGCTCTCCAGATTGTTCTTTTAAAAGGCATTCCTTTCTAAATTAGAATTTAGACCACACAGTTCCTAAAAACGATCTCCTGTTCTTATTAGATAAGGAAATGAGGAGATCAGATGAATGCAGAAAGGCCCTGGGAGCAAGTCTTTCCCTCACATTGAAAAAGAAGTACCAGGTTAACTGGACTGGGATTGCAGAGCCCATTCAGAACCATCCATCTAAAGACCCCATGGGGTATTATTACATACTGAATAATCTAGATGTGGGGAAATGCGAGGATGGGGAATTGCAGGGTTCTGAAGTACTGTCCTGGTAGGGCCTTTATGGCAAAGCCAGCCCAGAGGGGGCAGACATTCTGAGTCTCAACTACTCTATATTGGACGGAGGGACTCCAGAGCCTATGTTCTTCCTCTTGACATGATGATGTACTACACAATTTATTCCCACATTAAAAGCATTCTCTATTAAACAGAATACATAGAGTAGTGGTTCAAAGTCAAACATTGGAGCCAGATAGAACCAGGTTTGAATTTTCATTTTTCCACTTATTAGCTCTGAGAGAACTTGGGCATATTACTTAATTCCTTTGAACCTCTGAACCAGTTTTTCCAACTGACGAAAAAAGTGAATATAATTCTATCTACTTCTTAGAATTATTTTGGGGATTAAATTAGATGACATAGTACTTTGCTTAGGTACTCAAAAATTAATCATAATCACAACAATAAATATTTAGACCCACTTTCAGAAGCTAGATGCCTGATATAAGTAGGTATTTATGTCATCTCAGCATGAATCTTTACTAAACACCAGCCCAGATTTTCAGATGTCCCCAGGTAAGTTCAAAGCTATAACAATCTACATCTGAGTAGGAGATATGGAGGAAACAAAATTTAAAGTCTGCATTTGCACAAGATGGGTTAAGTGGGCTGTACTGATTTGTGAGGTTCATCTACAAATCAACATTTAATTTCAAGAGATCATGTCAGTTATTTCAGAGGATGATGCTGACATGAATTTTTATCAGAATCTTCTGGACTCCTATTTGAAATGGAACCATGATTTGTACCATGGCTTCTGTGGTCACTAAGGTGCCCTTGAGCTGTCAGCAGATGTTGATGGGACCTTCCTGCCTTTAGAGCTGGAAGTCATCTAAATCTGACAAAAATTTTTCTTGTCCGTGTTCCTTATTTCAGACTCTTTATTATGCGTTTAGTTAATGTTGGCGACACCAGAATATAAACCTTATTTTAATTAATACCTCGTGTCCTCTCAGTGCTCTGTGCAGAGAGAACTGGCATTCATGAAGAGGAAGTTGAGGGTGAACTCTTTGTGTGAAGTCTCCATTTTACACTGATTTTCACTGAACACAAGATGGACTGTTTGCAGTAGAACCATTGAGGATAACAGGCACTGGATTTTGTGCAATGATTTTTATCTCTGGTGTTTCTGGCACTGATTAAGGTTTCAGGCAAACAGAGGCACTGAGGACGTAGCAACAATCACTAGGCAGCTTCCTGGTTGCCAGCAACGGTAAATACCGCAGAGACACAAAGACTCAACCTTTCACATGCCCACAATGAAAGCTAGAGCCTGGTTTCTTATTTCAGATACAACAGAGTCCTCCAGGTAGAGCACAACAGCTTCTTTTTTCTCTCCTTCATATTAGATATTTTAAATTTTGTACAGAAACATACTGCCCAGGATCTTGTATGACTGTCTTGTTTCTAACTTGTCAAAGAACACTTATATTCTAACCTCCTTCTTAGTATTGTCCCTTTTTTTCTCTTTTGAGGGAGAAATGAAAGGAAATAGTGTCGTATACCTGACTTTGGAATTTTAAATAATGTATGATTTGTTTATTTAATGTTTGTAATTCCCAGTCTTCTGTAAGAATTACAATTGATTTCCACTCTTCTGAAAATATTCAGGAATACTATCTGAAAGATTGTGCTCTCCAAATTTATTCTCTAATTTGTTTTTAGAAAAGGTAGACATACCGAATATGAAATAGAGCACTGGCAATTTAAGGTTTTTCCATGACTCAGTCAAGGAAATTGCATAATGGCCTTCCTCTGCCAACTTCACACACTCTTCTCAAATACCTTCCTATTTTCCTATTCTATTTCCCCACCCTTGTGTCTCTTTTTCCATCTTTTCTACACACCATTAACTTTTCTCTCTTTTCTCTAAGGCTGTAAAACTCTCTAGGGTAGAGTCATGTGGTATGCAAGGTGATAAGGAAAAACCAAAGTACCCCCAACCTTGGGAATCTGTCTCCTAGCAACTGCACAATACGTTGCTGAGTAACATGAGAGATGAGAGTAAAGTCTCTCTTACATATATAAAAATACTAGAATCATTTTAAAAATTAATAGTGAGATTTATTTATTAAAATATACTAAATCCAGAGACAACCTTGCCATGCAGGGGACTTATTTCAGACCATGTTATCTTGAGTAAACCTCTACATCTCTTATAATCTGTATGCTAGTATAACAGATTGCTATTCTTAAAAGCAGCACAGCTTTTTCTAATCCTTTCTCTTCAACACATGCCTAATCAACGTTTAGGGGAATGGAGAAATATTTCCTAAATGATCTTTTAGGCTGAGCAGATGAAGAAAAATGCAGACTTCTCTCTCTTTTCCACATGTATAATTGATTTTTAAATCTAAAAGGAGAAATGTTTCCTAAAACACCTTTTTTTTTGCTAGGTGTCATTGGGAGTTGTGTCTTTCAGGATTACAGCTGTCTAGACAATAATTCTCTGTCAACTTATCCAGGAGTTACCAGGATTTAGAAAGAAGTCAACCACACCACCCAAAAGCATTAAAACTCTCTAGTTCAAAAATGGTGAATTATTAATTCTAAGAGAATACTACTTAGTATTTCTAATAAAATTAGACCTACTGATTCAGACTCTCCAGTGCAGAAACTGAGAATCAGTATTTTTAATGATTTTTAATGAAGTAGTTACGTCAGCACATGTAGGAGAAACACTGGTGTAGGGGATGATTTCAATATGCTACAAAGGGTTATCTTCTATTACGGCTCTTGGGTTTATGTGTAACACTTAAAGATGAAGCTCAAAGATCAAGTCCTAAATATTCTGCCACATCCTCTCCTTGAACTAGTCCCTTTGACTAATAAAATTGGTCAAGCTTTAGAAGATTAGTCATTTGTTTATTCTGCAAATATTTATTAGGACAATTTTGAAATATAATTGACAGGATTTAGTGATCAGTTGGGATTAATTTAAATGAGTTAATATACTTAAAGTGCTAAGAATAATGCCTGATACATAATATTATATGAGGTTACTATTATTTTAATCTAGCTTGGTAGACTAGAAAGATGGTAACAATGAACTGATAGTGAGAATACAGAATAAATTAGAATATAGAATAGTGATGCAAGTAATGGAGAATAACTAATTCCATTTGGATATACTAAATTTGAGATGTCTACAGATAAAAGCAGTAAAAAATATAAGTCTTGAAGATGGGGGTATTTTGCATAAAACGTTTAAAAAATGAATTCTTAATTTTTCTGTGGCTAGTTCTACATAAAAATGAACTAGTTATAACTCCTCGGTGTTTTACTTCTAACAATATCAATGCATCTATAAACACTTTTGGAGACAGTACATTGTTTTTGTTCACTAGTAAATCAGTCTCACCCTGGTTTATCTACAACATGGAATTAATTAAGACAAAGATTTAAGAGAAAAAAGAGAAACATACATTGGGATGGTTGGGGAAGGGACTCTGAAATTTCTTTTGATTACCATTAAATCCATGTAGCCAGTGACCATGGTAACCTTCCCATGTCTGCCCCCTAATTTCCATCTGCTTTGGGGGAATGTTGAGAGGGGTAGAAGAGGTGGTTCAGTGTGCATTCTTCTGAGTGTGTGTAATTTGGGTTAATGAAATGCAACCAAATTATACATTGTATTTCATGGAAAACTAAGATTATCTATTATCTTTTCCACTTTCTTTTCTTTCTTCTCCTCTCAGGATGCTTTTGTGCCTCTTCGAGTTTGTCCCTTTTTCCAAATGTCAGATTTCATCAGTAGACTTGAGTAAATCATTTCCCTGATGTACCAGAGCAAAATTACAAATTAAAATGTGTAGTTCAGGACATAAGTATTTTGTTAAAAAGAGTGGTTCAGCAAATTATTGATTACTGAGTAACCTCAAAGCATTTTATTATAATACCAGAGATTTACTTTTAAAATTACAGAGTACAGGAATTTATTATGTTATTTTATGTCTTACTTCTGGAACAGAAATTCACTAATATTTATCTCTATTATACACGTAAAAGTCCTTCCTAAAATAGATGAAACTCAGCTGCCAGAATTAGCACAGATAATTCTTACCATCGTAGCCAAAGAAAATTATCATTTAGTAATATTGCAATGCGTTGACCAGAGTTTGAGAAAGATAATGTTAACCTTTAAACAAAATTCTGAATTCAGACATGGGGTCACATTCTTACCTAAATTGTTAATGTTGCACTTTGGCCAACAGGAATGCAGCAGATAGTCTTTAAAGGCCACACAGAGTGAGAAACAATTCACTCAATACATAGATCAATACTGAACCTTAAAATAAAGATAAACACCTCCATCTCCTTGCTTAAATTTAGAGTTTGAAGTGTGTTTTTGCTAGAGAATTTAAGGAAAACCTACTTTCTTGAATTTATACTCAAACCTGCACAAGGAAGGCAGTGTGAGGTAGACAGATATG
The DNA here is from genome assembly GCF_000325575.1 of Pteropus alecto. Classification (NCBI taxonomy): domain Eukaryota; kingdom Metazoa; phylum Chordata; class Mammalia; order Chiroptera; family Pteropodidae; genus Pteropus; species Pteropus alecto. The sequence goes on from NW_006439717.1 coordinate 1,221,691, forward strand.
TGAGGTGGTCATTTCACACAGGATGCAGAGGCAGTGATGTGACTGGAGCCGGTGAACACCACAGTGAGATGAAGTTGGGAAATGTAAACCAATTCTTTGTGTCTAGCAGCTCCTGCACTGAACTCACTCTCATAGCACTTGACACATCCTTGGACCTTGAACTCCTTTGGACCAGGAAATAGGTTTTATGTCTTTTGTATCAAGCTCAGGCTATATACTTATTTCCTTTTTGCTAAATCCAATGAACATACTTCTGTCCTCTGCAGTATTTGATATTACTCAGCCCTCTATTCTGACTCTGTCCTTCCTTTGTTTCTGTAACATCAATGGCTTCTGCTTTTCTTCCTCATTCTTTGGCCACTCCTTGTTTCTTTTTCTGACACTTCTTTCTCTTGCATCCTTTATTGTCTTTAATTTAGTAAGTCTGTTCCCAAATCTAAATATCTCCTAAATCCATCTCTTTCCTTCTGTTAGCTTTAGGCCTTCATCATGAAGCCTGGATGGCCATCTTAGCCTCTTAAATAGTCTCCTTGCCTTCTAGTCCATTCTTTAAAGCCACAACGATATTTCTAATCTGGTATAAACTGTGACAAAAAGAATCGACCAAGGTTTGCCTGACTCTGGAGCTAGTAACCCCATCCTTCACTCCTTGCAGCTCCTTATTCCTACATGTCACCAGCCCCTCTAGATTCAACTTTCTATATATTTCTCAAATATGTCTACTTCTTTGCATCACCATCACAACTTCCTTAAATCACCTAAACACAAGTACAAGAATGCTGGAAACAATGCAAATATCCATTAATATTGGGAAATAGATAAATTATGGTATATTCATCCATACTATAGGGTATACTCTACGGGTACTATAGCAATGAGAACAATTTACAATTGCATTCGATGGTATGAAACTTACAAACATAATATTGAATAAAAGAAGCCATATATAAAAGAGTATAATCCACTCATATAAAGTTTAAAAACAGGCAAACTGAACCTATTATGCTAGGATTCAGTAGGAATTACCTTTGAGAGCAGATAGTGAGTGGGTAGGGGAACAGGAGGGCACCTCTCAGATAGTGACAATGTTCTGTTTCTTGATCTGCATACTGGTCACACTAATGATATATGTTAAGTTTGCAAAAAATCATCAAGTTGTACATTTATGATTGGTGAAAATTTATGTGTGTATGTTATCTTTCAATAAAAAGTTTTCAAAATGAAGACTAAAAAAGAAAAAAAGGCTTCTCACTTGGTAAACATAATTATACCTGAATTGTCCTTGGAATAAGGTCCTTTCATAACTGATTCTTTGCATAATCCTCCAGCCTCATTGCTCCCTAGTCCCATTTGGCAGCTTAACTTGAAATTCTGGGTTATGCTCGGAGAATTCTATTCTCATACCATACCACCAGTTTATAATGCTGTTGTCATGAGGTTCCAAGTATACATCTTCAGCCCTCTAATCCTGACCTTTCTCTGAGCAGTGCCAATTTCAGAGTCCCAGTGGCCTCCAAGGCATCTGATTTCAGTCCCTCTATCACCTCAAACAGTATAACATTCAACTTGGAAGATCACATCGACTGACTGGCCCTGCCTTCAACATCCTCCCCACAACATACACACACACAACCACATTTCCTGATCAGATTTGCATCCCATCTCAACGTCCCAATTTCTGTAAAGAGCATCATTACCATTTCATTCTTTTATTTCTCCAGGTTCAAAACTGTAAGCGTTAATTTGAATCTTTCCTTTTTATCTCATGCCCAACCAATCACCACTGGAATTCTTCCTTTGGATAGTCTCTTCTATTATCACCTTCTACCCATTCCTACTGTAATTACTATAGTCTGACACCTTCTGCTTAGATTATTGCAATAATTTCCTTATCGATCCCCTTATCTCCAGTCTCTTTCCTCATTCCACTTACCTGTCAGATTAATTTTATGAAAATGCTGTTCACTTCTCTTTACTCTTTTTTTATAAAATTATAAAGGTTTCACACTGTCTATAGACTCAAGCTCAAACTCTTTCTTCAGACCAGAGTTCAAAACAATTCATTAATTAGCTCTACTCTCCCCATATAACACATCATCCACAATTCCTTTGCATGCGCAAATCAAGCCAATTTTTTGCTAATATTATCTTCTCTATTTAAAGTTCTCATTCCACCCTCATCTCATTCAGTCAAAAGCCAACATTCCTAATATTTTGTTATTAGGAATGGTGGCTTCCATGATAAACCATATGTCTTAATATAAGGACTTTTTCCTTCCTTTGAAATTTCTTTCTATTCAAGGTAGCACAGAATAAATTGTGAAGAAGATAAAACTGATCTTTAGTAACCACAATTTCCTCTTTCTTTAAAAATTTACTAAGAAATTGTCAAACATACTAAAAAATAGAGAAAACAGTATAATAAACTCCATATACTCATCACTAAAAAGCAACAATTCTCAAAATTTTTGCCACAATCTTTTATCTATTGGTTTTTTTCCCTTTTTTCTTTGCTGAGGTATTTTAAGGCAAATATCATACCTTTTTTCATCTAACCCACCATATTTCTGCATGCATCTCTAAAAATTATAAAAGTTTTCTTATATAACCATGCTATCATTATTACCATAGTTAATAAAAATAGCAACAATTTGTTGGTGTTATCTAATAACCAGTCCATATTCAAATTTCCTTGGCTATCTCCAAAATGTTTTACATTTATTTTGTTTGAATCAGGATTCCAACAACATCCATTGTTATAGTTGGTGTTAGTCACCAAAATATCTTCTAATCTAAAGCAGTCCCCCTTTCCCACCTTTTTTAAACCCCATTCCACTACCGATGTGTTGCAGAAACAAAATAATTTGTCCTGTAGAATGTCCCACACTCTGCATTTGTCTATTTGCCACCTTGAGATGCCATCTGATTTGTTATTCTATCCTCTGTATTTCCTATAAATGGAAGTTAAGAGGTTCTAAAGGCTTGATTAGATTCAGCACAATTGTTTCTGCTAGATCACTTCATAGATGATGTCATGTACTTCCTATTGGACTACATCATAGGTTCACAAAGTTCGGTTATTCCACAATTAGTGATGCTAAGATTGATCAGTGAGTTCAGATGGTAGTAGCCTAGTTCTTCCATTAAAAACATTCCTATCCATATTTTATATGAGTTTTCATCCACTGATGATCTTTGCCTGAATAAATTATTTCATTAGAGGATGTAACGAGTTATTTTTCTAATTCTATTTTTACTTCCACATTTACTAGTGGAAAATAGTAATTTTCTCTACTTAGCTAAGGTCATTTGGTTACCTTGAAATACAGTTTGTACAGGAAATGCAGGACAAATGTTCAATTATTTATTTGACTATTTGATTATCAATGTATAGAGTACAAAGTTGGTGCCCTAGTTACTTCCAATGGTATAATGGTATCAGATAATTATTTTTAGTTCACTTGTTTCTCCCTTTTAGTTTTCTTTTGCTTTGTGGAGATATCTTTATAAACTCATGCGTTTATACTGTTAAAATATTTATAATAAAAAATGCATAAAACACAACTTTACAGCATAACAAACAATTATTAAGTGAACATTCAGCTTTTTTATACCCTTTTGCCTCCCTTCTCCCTGTCAAAATCAACTCTTCGGAAATTTTCTGAACTTTAATGTAATTTAAAAATCAACATGTCCTCTCAGAGAATTTTAAGTATAACATTTACCTCTTTTACAGAATTCAAGGAGCCATATTAAGGATTTGAGATCTTCGTCTTAAAACTAACAAGCAGCCATTGATCTGATTTACACAGTAGAGTGAAATGATCTATATTATGTGACATGATGCGTTATATATAATAAGATCACTCTGGCTGTTGTGTGGAGACTGGACTGGGCAGGGGTAGGAGCAAATGCAGAGGAAATCTAGGAGGGCACTGAGGTTGTCTAGACAAGAGATGATGTACTAGAGTGGAGGCAGTTGAGATGGAGAGGAAAGAATAAGATTTGAGAGATATTTAGGAGGTAGACCACTAGACTTAGTGACTGATTGATTCTATGGTGGTCAGGAAAGAAAGGGGATAAAATTTTTTTTTAAAAAAAGGGGGAGATGTCAAGAGTAATTCTAATTTCTGATGTGGGAAACAAGGTGTATGCTGCTCCATTTACTGAGCAAGAGAACCTTGTAGGAGTGCATGTTTGTGTGAAGATAACTAGTTCATTATCTTCACACAGAAATTGAGAAATATAGCCAGAAATCGAAAGTTTACTATACAATCTGGATCTAAGAAGAGAAGCCAGGAAGTCATTAACATACAGAAAGGGTCTGCAGCCTTAAGAATGAATGCATTTACCATCCACTAGGAGTGGATGAGATCACATAGAATAAAATGAGGAAAAGGTCTAGGACTGAATCTTGAGAAACATCAACATTTAAAGATTAGGAGAGAAGAAAGAACCAGCAGAGACTGAGAAAAAAACAAAAAATGTAGGAGGGAAACCCAGAAAATATAAAGTCTTTGAGGCCAAGGGAAGAAAGTGTCTCGAGAAAGAGAGAATGGTGGGGGAGAGGTAGACAGGGATAAAGGGGGTCAAATATATGGTGACAGAAGGAGATTTGACTTTGGGTGGTGAACACAATGCAACATATGGATGATGTAGTATAGAATTGTACACTTGAAACCTATATAATTTTATTAACCAATGTCGCCCCAATAAATTAAATAAAAATTTGAAATTTTTCTACCAAGTAAAAAACTGTGGCAAAGCTTTCACAGGTCAAAAAGAACTAAAATGTGTCCAGTGGATTTAGCAGCAAACATGGAGGGCATTTCACTTCTCTTTACTCTTTTTTTATAAAATTATAAAGGTTTCACACTGTCTATAGACTCAAGCTCAAACTCTTTCTTCAGACCAGAGTTCAAAACAATTCATTAATTAGCTCTACTCTCCCCATATAACACATCATCCACAATTCCTTTGCATGCGCAAATCAAGCCAATTTTTTGCTAATATTATCTTCTCTATTTAAAGTTCTCATTCCACCCTCATCTCATTCAGTCAAAAGCCAACATTCCTAATATTTTGTTATTAGGAATGGTGGCTTCCATGATAAACCATATGTCTTAATATAAGGACTTTTTCCTTCCTTTGAAATTTCTTTCTATTCAAGGTAGCACAGAATAAATTGTGAAGAAGATAAAACTGATCTTTAGTAACCACAATTTCCTCTTTCTTTAAAAATTTACTAAGAAATTGTCAAACATACTAAAAAATAGAGAAAACAGTATAATAAACTCCATATACTCATCACTAAAAAGCAACAATTCTCAAAATTTTTGCCACAATCTTTTATCTATTGGTTTTTTTCCCTTTTTTCTTTGCTGAGGTATTTTAAGGCAAATATCATACCTTTTTTCATCTAACCCACCATATTTCTGCATGCATCTCTAAAAATTATAAAAGTTTTCTTATATAACCATGCTACTATCATTTTTATAGTTAATAAAAATAGCAACAATTTGTTGGTGTTATCTAATAACCAGTCCATATTCAAATTTCCTTGGCTATCTCCAAAATGTTTTACATTTATTTTGTTTGAATCAGGATTCCAACAACATCCATTGTTATAGTTGGTGTTAGTCACCAAAATATCTTCTAATCTAAAGCAGTCCCCCTTTCCCACCTTTTTTAAACCCCATTCCACTACCGATGTGTTGCAGAAACAAAATAATTTGTCCTGTAGAATGTCCCACACTCTGCATTTGTCTATTTGCCACCTTGAGATGCCATCTGATTTGTTATTCTATCCTCTGTATTTCCTATAAATGGAAGTTAAGAGGTTCTAAAGGCTTGATTAGATTCAGCACAATTGTTTCTGCTAGATCACTTCATAGATGATGTCATGTACTTCCTATTGGACTACATCATAGGTTCACAAAGTTCGGTTATTCCACAATTAGTGATGCTAAGATTGATCAGTGAGTTCAGATGGTAGTAGCCTAGTTCTTCCATTAAAAACATTCCTATCCATATTTTATATGAGTTTTCATCCACTGATGATCTTTGCCTGAATAAATTATTTCATTAGAGGATGTAACGAGTTATTTTTCTAATTCTATTTTTACTTCCACATTTACTAGTGGAAAATAGTAATTTTCTCTACTTAGCTAAGGTCATTTGGTTACCTTGAAATACAGTTTGTACAGGAAATGCAGGACAAATGTTCAATTATTTATTTGACTATTTGATTATCAATGTATAGAGTACAAAGTTGGTGCCCTAGTTACTTCCAATGGTATAATGGTATCAGATAATTATTTTTAGTTCACTTGTTTCTCCCTTTTAGTTTTCTTTTGCTTTGTGGAGATATCTTTATAAACTCATGGGTTTATACTGTTAAAATATTTATAATAAAAAATGCATAAAACACAACTTTACAGCATAACAAACAATTATTAAGTGAACATTCAGCTTTTTTATACCCTTTTGCCTCCCTTCTCCCTGTCAAAATCAACTCTTCGGAAATTTTCTGAACTTTAATGTAATTTAAAAATCAATATGTCCTCTCAGAGAATTTTAAGTATAACATTTACCTCTTTTACAGAATTCAAGGAGCCATATTAAGGATTTGAGATCTTCGTCTTAAAACTAACAAGCAGCCATTGATCTGATTTACACAGTAGAGTGAAATGATCTATATTATGTGACATGATGCGTTATATATAATAAGATCACTCTGGCTGTTGTGTGGAGACTGGACTGGGCAGGGGTAGGAGCAAATGCAGAGGAAATCTAGGAGGGCACTGAGGTTGTCTAGACAAGAGATGATGTACTAGAGTGGAGGCAGTTGAGATGGAGAGGAAAGAATAAGATTTGAGAGATATTTAGGAGGTAGACCACTAGACTTAGTGACTGATTGATTCTATGGTGGTCAGGAAAGAAAGGGGATAAAATTTTTTTTTAAAAAAAGGGGGAGATGTCAAGAGTAATTCTAATTTCTGATGTGGGAAACAAGGTGTATGCTGCTCCATTTACTGAGCAAGAGAACCTTGTAGGAGTGCATGTTTGTGTGAAGATAACTAGTTCATTATCTTCACACAGAAATTGAGAAATATAGCCAGAAATCGAAAGTTTACTATACAATCTGGATCTAAGAAGAGAAGCCAGGAAGTCATTAACATACAGAAAGGGTCTGCAGCCTTAAGAATGAATGCATTTACCATCCACTAGGAGTGGATGAGATCACATAGAATAAAATGAGGAAAAGGTCTAGGACTGAATCTTGAGAAACATCAACATTTAAAGATTAGGAGAGAAGAAAGAACCAGCAGAGACTGAGAAAAAAACAAAAAATGTAGGAGGGAAACCCAGAAAATATAAAGTCTTTGAGGCCAAGGGAAGAAAGTGTCTCGAGAAAGAGAGAATGGTGGGGGAGAGGTAGACAGGGATAAAGGGGGTCAAATATATGGTGACAGAAGGAGATTTGACTTTGGGTGGTGAACACAATGCAACATATGGATGATGTAGTATAGAATTGTACACTTGAAACCTATATAATTTTATTAACCAATGTCGCCCCAATAAATTAAATAAAAATTTGAAATTTTTCTACCAAGTAAAAAACTGTGGCAAAGCTTTCACAGGTCAAAAAGAACTAAAATGTGTCCAGTGGATTTAGCAGCAAACATGGAGGGCATTTGGTTTTAAGGAGTAGTAGGAGCAGAATCCAGATTGAAATGAATTTAGGGATATATAAGAGGTGTGAAGTAAAAAAAAAGTATTAGACAACTCTCTTGTTTCCTACATAAGTTATGATACATGGTGTCACGCAATGGATTTTACAAGGTGCCTCCCCGCCCCCCCGACACAAACACATGCCATTCTTAAACCTATATACATGTATTTGTTTTATTTTTTCAATTAGAGTAGAAGAGTCTGGTGAAAAGAGACTATCTTACTACCTCTGAGTTCTCACAGTATACAGGATGGCCCAGGGCTTATTGTAGACACTCAGTAAATGCTTATTGTATAAAAAAGGAAAATACTTCATTAAATATCTTTAAATTACTAACCATGATAATAGTTAATGAAAATATGCACAGACAGAAGCTGTTCATTTAATTCAACCAACATGTATATAATGTCTACTGTATACTAGGCATTTAGCCAAGGACTAGGATTCACATTTTAACGGAGACGTAGACACATAAATAAATTTAAATTCCATAAAATTATGAAAGAAAAAAATGTTTTATGCTAACGTCACTGTGAACAAGAATTAATCCATTAGTGGAATATTTATTCATATATACTGATGTAAGTTAAAGAAATTGGCAGTAAAAATAAGAAGTGAACTATAAAAAAAAATTTTTCTTCCCTCCCATAATTCGCTTGCTTTTAAATCAGATGAAGAACAAAAAGACTTAAAATGCCAAAGAACCAGGGAGTGAAATGATCTATATTATGTGACATGATGTGTTATATATACTAAGTCCACTCTCTCATTTATATATTTAAGATAATCAGTGCTCAAATAGTCTATTTCTGACCTAGATCTTATTGTTCTTATGCCCAAGGGGAGAAAAAAAAAATCCTCATTTACATAAGGAACAGAATGGCTCTAAGATAGAATTACAAAGAAGAATCAACTACATGAACCCTCCTCTCTTTTATTTAATCTTCAGCATAAAGAACTGAGACTATTGGGTAAATGACATATTTCTTTTATATTGTAAAGAAAATAAAAATTCAAGACTGTTTCTCTCATTCCCAAAAGGAGATTTGTACATTTTACCATGGTCCCAACAGTGCCTGATTTCATTATTAAAATTTTGAAAGTAGTTTTAATGAGCTATTTATTAATCCTTATACTCTTCCATGCCATTTCTTATTCTGTTAAATGTACTTCTGGGTTCAGAAAGAAGCATTCAAATCATCCTTACTTTTTCTTTACTGAAATATACTTTTGTTTGCTAAAGAAAGATGATGTTGAAGATTATTTTTCCTATGAAATATGCAAGAAATGAATGAAATAATTTGTGTGGGTCCTCCCCGCCACTCCCCCCCGCCAGAGAAGACTACTGCAGCAAATTTAAACAAGTAAAGCAAAGCTGCAGATAGCAAACTAGAAAAATCCATGGCCACCATTCACACAATGACCTGTAGCAGCTGTCTCCTCAAGTCTCTCCCTCCCATGCCCTGCTCTGCCTGCCAGCCCAGCTGGAATGAATGGGCTCTGCAGAGCACTGTAAATGGTGCTGCAGACCCTGAAAATCTGTCACTGAAAACCAAAGGGAAAATACAAAATTTCAACTTTGTGGCCATAATAAACTTCTTTACCTCTGAAATTTCATTAGCAATGTTAGGTGGTATCCAGTCCAGAGTCTTATTCTGCATAGCCCATCCTTGTTGATAATGGAGCCTTTCTAAGCAGCAAAAGAATGTTACTGCAATCCATTTCCTTAGGGGGGTGAAAGCAAAGCCTTTTTGTCCCAAGAAGCAATTGAGCAACTGCCAGTCTCTAGTTGAATAGCCACGGTGTAAGGCTGGCTGCAATTCCCACAGTTAGAAGCCTAATCTCAGAGGAGATTTACCAAATTCATATAAGTACTACATAAAAAAGAAATGCAGTTATTGAGCTGACATTACACAGTTGTCTGCGGATGGAGGCATTACAAAATCTTTTTCTTTTTACATTGTACAGTTCTCTCTTTTTTAATTTGGTGTCTCAGTTATTTTTCTCATTCCAGAAAATAGGCAATGCAGAATATAAGTGCATGTACAGGTAGTACTAGCTGCTGAACTCAATTCTTTCTCTTTGTATTTTCTCAATTCTGTATCAAGAAAGATAATTAATTTTAAGGAACAATACACTACATAAAATATATAGACTTCTTGTAAAAAACTATTTCTAGTAAACTATTTGACTATAGTATGTTCGATATATCTTAATTATTGCCATGTTAGAACTGCTTGTGTGATTCCATATTTAGTGCGGTTATTCTTCTCATTTTCCATTTTTGTTCAGCTATTTGTGGGAGGAGTGCAAAAGATGGTCTGAAAATATATTACTTGAACCTGAGAAACCACTTTGAATGGCTCTATTATTGAACTTTTTAAATCACACTTACCCAAGCCATTTTGAGCATCCTTCCTATTTTCTCTCCTACTTTATTTTCTTTTAAATTAGAGATGTTGAATCCTCATCGAATGTGGTCGAGTTTAGTACACTTTGAGGGAGGGACTGGAGTAATTTTCCATTAAATATTTCATCTCAACACAAATTCTGCGATTAAGTAATTTGGAAAAAACCTTACACTGCTGATTTTAGTCGTAGTTTGAGGTTTAAGCAATATAAAATCATCTCAACCTCAGTTCTCTCTTCCCTTTAGCACCCCCTCCCCAGCCCCACCCCATAATGGATGCTCGGCTGTTTTCGCTCGGTTTCTTTGTCTGAAGGATGCAAACAGTCTATGGATGCTAGGGAAAAGGGGGTGGGGGAGAGATTACCTCATTCCATGTCGCTTGCACCAATCACCACTCTTCTGTCATGGCTTCTCTGGGCAGACCGAGGGGTCTGGACCAACAGGAAAAGGCCCCAGCCCATCCCCATGGTGACCGAGTTGTATATAGGGAGCCGCATCCGCCCATGTGCCGCAGGTTCTCTTACATCGACCGCCTAAGAGTCGCGCTGTAAGAAGCAACAACCTCTCCTCTTCCTCTCAGCCATCCGCTCGGCAGCCGCAAAGCAGCAACCATGGTAAGAACATGTTTTCTCTGCCTTTTTGTGGCCGTTGGATGGGGTCAGTCCCCCACGGTCTGGTAGGAAAATCGTCCCTTTTGTCTTTACAACTTCTTTGAGTAAGGGTAGCCCTTACGCTTTGTTGGCGAGGTTAAGCTTTGTCTGTCCCAAATCCTTGAGCCGGGCCGCCGCCTCAGTGTGGGGTGCCAGAGCCAGGCAAGAACTGCGCCCAGGGCGCGGAAGAACCGTGGGGGAAGAACAAAGGCGGCGTGGAGGGGGTTTTTGTTATCTGAGCCTTTCGGAACCGCAAGCAGCCATCTGTCGGTGATTAAAGGGTCTAGGGCAGGGAAAGACGATCGTGGCGTCTCCTGCTCAGCCTCAGTGTATGTGCACACTGTATTCGTGTGATTCGAAGAGGCTCTTTTCTTCCTCGCGTTGTTCCCCAGGGGCGAGGAAAGGAGGCATCGCCCCCAAAAGACCCCAGGGGTCAGTGGGTGTAGGTGGGAGGAATGGGGGAGAGAAGGACAGACATAAATTGAAGCCTTGGGTTAGCAAAAAAAAGAAAAAGTTTCCTCTCCGGTTCTTTGGCATTTTAGAAAGATACCCGTATATTAACAGGGGGGGAGGAAAAAGTGGTTAGTTTTTGTTGGAGCCTGCGGCAGCCGGCGTCAGGGCGGCGCTGGGGCGGAGTTGTTTGTTTCTGGCTCCTCTGGCCTTGGAGCCACTGGGCGGGGTTCGCCCTCGCGGAACCTCTTCTGTCAGACTTATTAAAAGTCTTTTACCACTGTGGAACTGAAAAAGGTTTTTCATTCACTGCTAAAATTTAGATGAAATATTTTTTCTTGAGCAAAAATCACAATTCACTTGACAAGCCCTCTAAAGTCTGGTCCGGGTCTACCCCCCCTCCCCCCGCCCTGACTGGAGAGAGAGAGAGAGAGAGAGAGAGTGTCTGTCTGTCTGTCTGTCTGTCTGTCTTGGCCGCATGTTCAGTGAGGGAGAAAGACCATTTTGTGAACCTGAATACCCTAATGCCCAGGACCACGGGAAACGCCCTCTCCCCCACCAATATATCAGTGAATAGACAATGGATAGACATGTAAGCCGTAACCATAAAGACCATAAAGGAAATCTATTCAAAAATATCTATTGAGTATGATGAGTATGAACATTCCGTAGTGGGTAGAGAATCTCAGAATGAAAATACATACTATTTTTTTGTTTTAAATAAACGTTTCATTATCCTTTCACTGGGTTTTATTCTTTGTTTGGTATGACATTTGTTTTTAATTTAGGAATTTTTTTTTAAAGATACTCAAAATTTTTTCAGTATACAGTGGAGAAGATTCTGGAGAAACTTAAAAAAGTAATGAAATTGCTGCAGACAAAGAAGAATTATATTCTGTTCCGCTGTCTTTTGTTCAAGCACATCTTCATTAATTCATTTCAATTTAGGCATATGGTCCTAGCCTGGCTCAGAGGAGGAAAACTGGCAGAATGGCACAATGAGATCATGTAGGCAGTTTCTGGAAATAGAGCTTGCTCTGTTAAATAATGCAGCAGACAGTACAGGCTAGCACCAGGCACAGCAAATACAGCAATGCAGGAGTCAGCCCTTGTTTAGATTCCAACCCTGTAGTACAGATGGATTCTGCAGATAGACTGCAAAAGGGTGTGGCTTCTAACCTCAGCTGCCATACAGATGTCCATGTTGAAATACCAAGCCATTTAGAAGAAACTCATCTTTATTTAAAGGGGAAGGAGGTAGTAATATTGATTCCAATTAATTAATGATTGGATTTAACTTCATTTTACAAAATCTGTGCTTTGACTTTTTTAAGTATGAAAAATCTATTTAAGTATGGCTATGGGAACAATGGGCTTGCACCATGTGCTAAACAGTGCAACATTTTTCATGCCACGCCCATCTGCAGAATTTGAGGCAGATGCTTTTCCATAATTATTTCTATCCTATTAGGGATAAGACCTCAAATAAATTTGAAGAGTATGTATATATTACTAGAAATATTTTTAGAAATCTGAAAATTCAAAATACTAACACACAAAAAAGTACACAAACTAATTTTACAATTTTTCTCTTTTCCTTTTAACAGCGTGAGTGCATCTCCATCCATGTTGGCCAGGCTGGTGTTCAGATTGGCAATGCCTGCTGGGAGCTCTACTGCCTGGAACATGGCATCCAGCCTGATGGCCAGATGCCAAGTGACAAAACCATTGGTGGGGGAGACGACTCCTTCAACACCTTCTTCAGTGAGACAGGCGCTGGCAAGCATGTGCCTAGGACAGTGTTCGTAGACCTGGAACCCATGGACATTAACGAAGTTCCTCAGTAACCCAAGTGATTCCCCAAGGGTCTGGGGCAGGACGTGTGTCCCGGGGGTTCTATTGATGCCCTGGGGTTGAGCAGGCTTGTGCAGATTATTGGTGATAGATGGCCACTTTGTTTCCCTTTTCCAGATGAAGTTCGCACTGGCACCTACCGCCAGCTCTTCCACCCCGAGCAGCTCATCACAGGCAAGGAAGATGCCGCCAATAACTATGCTCGTGGGCACTACACCATTGGCAAAGAGATCATTGACCTTGTCTTGGATCGAATTCGGAAGCTGGTATGTTTATTCTCAAGAATAAGTTAACGAGCCTAATGAGCCTAAGGAAGACTTTTGAAATATACTATTTTTTTCAAACACAAAATTGAAATATAATAAAAAGATGAAATATTTCTTTATAGTTTGTTTAAAAGTTCAATCAAAACATGAATTATTTCATGTCATTTCTTAAATTTTAATGAAAATATTTTTAATAAGAAATACTAAGTAATTCTAGGAAGGCCTACATTTTTAAAGTGTTTCTTATCAAAATAAGGTCTATATCCTTGGAATTGTATGAAAAGTGAAAATATATTTACTGATTATAACACAAAAAGCAATAACTATGTTTTCTCTATTCTTTTTTAACAGGCTGACCAGTGCACAGGTCTTCAGGGCTTCTTGGTTTTCCATAGCTTTGGTGGGGGAACTGGTTCTGGGTTCACCTCCCTGCTGATGGAACGTCTTTCTGTGGATTATGGCAAGAAGTCCAAGCTGGAGTTCTCCATTTACCCAGCCCCCCAGGTTTCCACAGCTGTAGTTGAGCCCTACAACTCCATCCTCACCACCCACACCACCCTGGAGCACTCTGATTGTGCCTTCATGGTTGACAACGAGGCCATCTATGACATCTGTCGTAGAAACCTTGATATTGAGCGCCCAACCTACACTAACCTGAATAGATTGATAGGTCAAATTGTATCCTCCATCACTGCTTCCCTGAGATTTGATGGAGCCCTGAATGTTGATCTAACAGAATTCCAGACCAACCTGGTACCCTATCCCCGCATCCACTTCCCTCTGGCCACCTATGCCCCTGTCATCTCTGCTGAGAAAGCCTACCATGAACAGCTTTCTGTAGCAGAGATCACCAATGCGTGCTTTGAGCCAGCCAACCAGATGGTAAAATGTGACCCTCGCCACGGTAAATACATGGCTTGCTGCCTGTTGTACCGTGGGGACGTGGTTCCCAAAGATGTCAATGCTGCCATTGCCACCATCAAGACCAAGCGCAGCATCCAGTTTGTGGACTGGTGCCCCACTGGCTTCAAAGTTGGCATTAATTACCAGCCTCCCACTGTGGTGCCTGGTGGAGACCTAGCCAAAGTACAGCGAGCTGTGTGCATGCTGAGCAACACTACAGCTATAGCTGAGGCCTGGGCTCGCCTGGACCACAAGTTTGACCTGATGTATGCCAAACGTGCCTTTGTTCACTGGTACGTGGGTGAGGGCATGGAGGAAGGAGAGTTTTCTGAGGCTCGTGAGGACATGGCTGCCCTTGAGAAGGATTATGAGGAGGTGGGAGCAGATAGTGCTGAGGGAGAGGAGTTAAAATGTCACAAAGGTGCTGCTTTTACAGGGAAGCTTATTCTGTTTTAAACATTGAAAAGTTGTGATCTAATCAGTTAATTTGTATGTAGCAGTGTATACTCTCATATACAATTACTGGCCTATTCTTTAAAACACAATGCTTTGTTACAGACCCAACCTGTCCATTTCTCTGATGGGTTTGAATAAAGTATTCCCTGTCTTAAATGAGTTCAAGACTTGTATTTTCTATTTGGGTGTCTGAAAATTTTTATGTGTTTAGTACACTGAGAAGAAAGAATTTTTGATTGTGGTATATGCAAATATTATGAAGTGAGTTTAAATTGCCTTAGTATGTTATAAAGCTTATTTGTAAATTAAGAAATGTATAGATATTATTATAACATCCATGCTATTCTTAAGTTTTGACTCAATTATAATAGTTACTCAAAATGATGGTACTTTTTAGAATGGATACTTGATAATATAAAGATAAAAAAAAAAACCCAAAAAAATAACAAAATGATGAGTATTCTAAATGCATCATCAGGTCTTACACGCTTACATTCATGCCCCCTCATTTCCTTGGCATGTGTCCAGTGCCATCATGCTTCCTCTGCCCTGGGTTCTCAAAAGAAATCTCTCCAAACAATTGTCCCCTATGTTAGACCTAGTTTTTTTCTTTTTTCCAGATTTATTTTCAGCTGAATGTGACAATGGAAAACCTGATAAATTTATTCACTCTATGTTTTTAATTATATATCTGAATTTTAACTATCTGAGGATATTCTTAATTTATTATGGGCCAATAACTTCAAAGAACAAAACTCTTAATAGTGCAATTGCAGGCATCAGCATCAACACAGAAATAGTTTTGGACAAAGGGTTTCCTTAATAATAGAGTTCACCTGTTAGTCCAACTGACCAAAAGGCTGGACTCAAAAGTAAAAAAATTGTATTACCATTACCAAAGGTTATGAAATTATTTTTTATTATCAATAGCCTATTTAATATATTTCATGTTATGTATATTTTACAATTTAAAAAACACAATGGAAGCATAAATCAAGAACTAAAAATATGGTTACTGGTAGGGGGAGGAAACATGGTCTAACCAAACTTTGTATTTGTTGTATAATTTGGCTATAGAAACATGTAACTATTACATAATTATAATAAAGAATTAAATCACAGTGGAAAAACATCTCTAAAACATTAAGCAAAATGAAACAATCAAACCAAGTATCCAGTTAACGGCTTATCTACAGAGTGGGGAATTATTTCACATGACTTTAAAACACAGAAATTCAATTGTATATCCACAGTGAGATGTGTTCTAACGAAAAAGAACTCTAAACGAAAAACTTCAGTAATTATAGTAATAATATTGTTATTTTGAAACTTAGAATAAAATAATTCATTGTTATTAGTAAACAAAAACCTTGTTATAATTATATCATATGTTCAAAAACATGGATGAATCTTAAGTGGAGTCATAGAAATAATCCAAATCAAAATTTTCATCTAGAGATGAAAAATGGATCAGATAAAAAAAATACTGAATGGGATTAACAGTAGATTAGACATTGAAGAAAAGGTTAATGAATTGAAGATATAACAAATATTATTTATTTCATCGTAAATGAAACACACTTTAAAAAAATGGAAAAAAATGAACAAATAAATGGATACTAAATAAATAAGCAGAATGAAGATGACTTAGAACTTTTAGACTAAAGCTTTAAGAATGAGACTAAACATTTTGGTATTATTTTTTCTCAAATGTAAACTGCTTTCAACATAAAATGCAGTGCTATAAATGGATTTAAAACAAATTTTGTAAATCTACATAGAGATTTTTAAGAGTAGAATTACATAGTGTTAAAACTTTTGTTCATATATTTATTTTACTTTAATTATGGTAAAATACACATAACATAAAGTTTACCATCTTAACCATTTTTTGGTTTATAGTTCAGTACTGTTAAGTGCATCCACTTAGTTGTGCAACTAATCTCCAGAACTCTTTTCATCTTAGAAAATTAAAACTCTACACCCATTAAATAACTCCCATACCCTGTGGAAGAGAGACTGTTCCGTAATGTGACACTGCTGGACCCTCAGGCTGGATCTGGGCTGTAAGAGTGATCACTTCCTGTAAATTCCCTCAGAAACTCTCTCATTGACACCTCCCTTATGCCCCACAGCAAAGAACAGATCATTGCCCCTCCCTGGGCCAGTATGTAAGACGTTTTCCCCTTATTTGAGGTAGATCAAAAACCAGTACCCCTATCCATCCTGCCCAGTTCTATATAATTCTTTAGGGCCTTCCATGCGGCATAGAGGATATCCACATCATTTTGCTGCACTCAAGACACATCTCATATTTAAGTTCCCTTAATAAACCCCTGATGTAATACTGGAGTTGTCAGCCTCTTTCTTTGGTCTTTACCTGCCCTCTGCTTATGGAGGTAGATTTTCAGGCTTTCCCCTGGATCTGTGTGTACAAACATCCCCCGCTTCCCCCTGGCCTCTGGCAACCACAATTCTACTTTGTCTCTATGACTTTGACTATGCTAAGTACCTCAAATAATAGAAACAGATAGTATTTATCTTTCTGTGACTAGTTTATTTCACTTAACATAATGTCCTTAAGGTTCATCTATATTTAGCATGTGTCAGAATTTCTTTCCTTTTTAGGGCTGAATAATATTCCATTTATGTGTATGCCACATTTTATTTATCCATTCATCTGTTTATGGACACTAAATTTGCTTCCACCTTTTGGCTATTGTGAATAATGCTGTTGTGAACATGGGTATACAAATATTCCAGACCATGCTTTCAATTATTTTGGTTATATACCCAGAAGTGGAATTGCTGGAAATGGTAATTCTACATTTAATTTTTATGAGGAACTGCCATACTGTTTTCCATGGAGGCTATACCATTTTACATTCCCACCAACAGTGCACAGGGTTCCAATTCTTCCATATTCTTGGCAACACTTGTTATTTTCTGTTTTTGTTTTTTTTGTTTTGTTTTGTTTTCTGATGGTAGCCATTTTAATGAGTATAAAGTGATATCTCATTGTGGTTTTGATTTGCATTTTCCTAATGATTAGTGATGTTCAGTATCTTTTAATGTGCTTTTATAATGTGCTTATTGGCCATTTGCATAGCTTCTTTGGAGAAATGTCTATTCAAGTCCTTTACTCATTTTTTTAGTATAATATATTTTTTATCAAGGTATAATTGACATATAACAATAGTTTCAGGTGTGCCACACCATGATTCAATATTTGTATATACTGCAAAATGATCACCACAGTAAGTCTAGTTCACATCCATCAGCATACATGGTTATAATTTTTTTCTCATGACGAGAACTTTTTAAGATTTACTGTCTTAGCAACTTTCAAATATGAAACACAGTATTACTAACTATAGTCACCACGTTGTACATTATAGCCCAATGACTTATTTTATAACTGAAAATTTATACCTTTTGACCTCCTTCACCCATTTTGTCCACCCCCCTACCCCACTCCTGCCTCTGGCAACTATTAATCTGTTCTCTGTATCTATCATTGCTCACTTTTAAATTGGTTTGTTAATATTAAAACACTTTTTTCTCACTATTCAATCTATGAGGTTATAAGAATCTTGAGATTACTAAAATGTGAAAAATAAAAATGACAGCAAAAGAATATTTTATCTTGAGACCATCACATAAATGTTATAATTCTCCTGTGAGTATTAATTCCTTCATATTAAAAAGTAAAAAATAACAATAGTGACTATGATGCTCATCCTACCCTTTTTTTCTAGCTTTAATTGGAAGGTAGCTTTTGGCCTTGAGACATATAATTTTTTTATCAATGTATGAAAAGGATACATATCAATATAAGACTTTCTATATTATTTGTATATTTATATTATTTATATATTTATATATTATTTATATATTTGTATATAAATAATATGGAATAATATAAGAATTTTTATCAGAATGGATTTTGAATTTTATTAACTTCAGTAATATTTGGAGAGTGATATGATTTTTCTCCTTCAACATATTATGATCAATTATTTTAAAAGCTTTCCTAATGTTGAATCATCATTGCATTTCCAGTAAAAAAATACTTGGTCACAGTGATTATTCTTCTAATATGCTGCCAGATTCTATTTGATGATGTGAATTTTCACTTCCACCAGCAGTGTATGTGAGTATATGGCTGAGTCTTATATTATTTTTCAATGTAGACTGTGGCACCACAGCAGAGTACATTCCAGGGGGAAAAAAGGTGATTCCACCAGAAGTCTATACAGTGCAGTACAGGGAAGTAGGCCTTTGAATATCCAGCTTAATTCAGAGACAGAATTTAGAGTATCAGAGCAATAGATCATTCTTGATGACTAGAGGTGGTGAGAGCAGATATCCTTGTCTTGTTTCCAATATTCAGGAGTGTTTACTATTTCACCATCAAGTATGTTAGCTGTCAGATATTTAGATTTTTTTTATTACATTGAGGAAGTTTCCTTCGTTCCTTGTTTATTGAGAAGTTTGTTTGTTGTTGTTTGTTTTTTACAAATGGATGTTGAATTTTGTCAAATTCTTTTTTTGCATGCACTTATTGAGATGATCATATGTTTTTTCCTTTCTTCTATTAATATCATGAATTGAATTCATTGCCTTTTGAATATGAAACCAACCTTGCATTCCTGGGATAAACTACAGTTAGTTTATATTTTAAAGCAGGGATCCTTAACCCAGGGCTCTGGAAAGCACAGGATACTTCATAGATGATTCTCATGGATTGATGAACTCCCTGATATTGTATGTAGAATTCTATGTGAATTAGCTCATGGTAGATTGTCTCCAAAGATAGACACTAACCATTTCTCTCATCCCTGTAGTTATATGGTACTTTTCCCTTCAAGAGGTAAAGTCTATTCCTCTCTCCTTAAATTTCAGTTGGCTTTGTGATTGCTTTGACTGATAGAATTGCTTTGACTGATAGAATAGGCTAAGCTTTTAAGAAGCCCTGGCAGCTTGTTTTCATTCAGAGGAGTCATGTAGAAAGGAACTAGGGCACCCTACCTAACAGCCAGCACTAAGACCCCAGACATGTGAGTACAACTATCCTAGGCATTCCAGCCCCAAATGAGATCCCCAATGATGCAAATACATGAGTGAACCAGATGACACTACATGGAACAGAAGAACTGTCCATAACCCATGGAATCATGAGAATAATTGTTGTTTTAATGCAATAGGTTTTGGGGTGGTCTGATACATAACAATAGATAACTGAAACAAGGCTGACACACACATTTGGAGAGATTTTTCATTGGCTTCTCCAAAACTATTAAAACCACTAGAGGAATGACACATTGAAAATTCTTTAGGAAATACAGAATATCCTCAACTTACAATGGGGTTACATCGTATAAACCCATTGTAAGTTGAAAATATCATTAAGTATAAAATGCATTTAATGCTACACTATAGAGTATTAGTTGTTTACTCTCGTGGTTGTATGGCTCACTGGGAGAGCTGTGGCTCACTGCCTATGGCTAGCATTATGAGAGAGTATCGTACTGCATATCGCTGGCCTGGGAAAAGATCAAAATTCAAAGTAAGGGCTCATTGCTCACTTTCACATCAACGTAATTTGAAATCATAAGTTGAACCATCGTAAGTCAGAAACCGTCTATACCTCATAAATATTCCTTTTTTCTAGTGTTTTTGATAGATATTAGCAGTAGTGTGCTTAAGATTATAATCTTTTGCCCTGTGTAAATACAGATATTATTGAATTTGGCAATTAAATGAAAGGTCATATCCTTTAGCAATTTAATGGGACTGACAACCTAAGTTGAAAAATGAGAAAACTTATTAGACCAGTCCTCCTCTGCTCTGAAAGCAGAACAAATTTAGGTAGTATATTAGGGCTAGACCAAAGCTCTTCACAAAAGAAATATATATATATGTGCACATGTGAAAATAAACACCCCAAAATTATACACGGATTAATAGACAAAAGTAGACCCAAATTTCTACATCATAAAATGTGTTTAATATGTAGTTGCATACATGAACTAGCTGGATGTATTCAACTATCATCAAAAATAGCTTAGCCATGGTGGGAACTGAGTGTAATTTGAAATTGAGTTAGAACCTACCTGGGTAAAATCTAAATAAAAAATGGCTGAGGGGGAGGGAAAAAAATTACGTAGATGATAGAGACTCTATTCATTCCTCTGGCAAACAAATCAAAGTTGTGATGGAAACAAGGAGCAGCAGCAAGAAAAATTAGCCTGGGATCCAGATGAACAAGCAATACAACTAGGGAGAAATACAAGAAGTCACCCTGAAATGCCTAAAGGTAGGATGGGGTGAGGATGTGGGGATGCTCGGTCTCCTGCAGCTGAGTGAGACAGAGGCTGCAGCTGTGGCGGCAGCAGCGGCAGTGGCAGAGGCAGACGCCTCTTAAAGAGGCCGTGTCTGCGAGTGGATTTTCCCAGTGACAGACCTGCTCGCTCTGAGCACCGGTGCTGATTTGGCTGCGGACAGGAGACACCAGGGACTTATAGGGAGACATTGTTGAAGTGAGGGCGGAGGGGAGACTTGCTCTGTACAGAAGTGCCAGCGGAATCCACTGTTCCATGTTGACTCTACCCCCCTCCCAATGCATCGGACACAGCACCACCACAGCCCTGACGTCATCAAACTGGATAACAGAGGTCACTCTACCCAGAGGATTCCCTGAAACTCTGCCTCCCCCAACTCACAGCCCCACCCAAGCCACATCCAGAGGTATATCCTCAGCAAGTCAGGTGCTCTTTGCTGACCAGCATCTAGACTCACACTGGAAGTAGCAGGCCTTGGTTTCTGGTGTGGCCTTTTGAGGTAACTATAAGCACAGCATCTGTGGATTGCTTGCTGAATCTTAATAGGTGGCCCCGGAAGGGCAGAGGCTTGGGATAAATGTGGCCTGCAGCTGAAACCCCTCTCAGGACTGTGCCACTGGACACCTACTTCACAAATCCACACTAATAAGACCGGGAGACTTAGGAGCTTTGCTTAGTACATAGAAACA
>NW_006439717.1:1244067-1246734 GCF_000325575.1 Pteropus alecto
ATTATGCAGCACAATAGGGGTAGTCAAAAAAGATTCGACAGGATAAAGACCTAGGATATACAACCAAGAATAATTTATCCAGCAAGGCTATCATTTAGAGTTGAAGGACAGATAAAGAGCTTCACAGACAAAAATAAGCTAAAGGAATTTATCACCACCAACCAGCACTACAGGAAATGTTGGGGGGACTTCTTTAAGAAGAAAAAATACAAAAGACTCACTTGAGATTAAAATACACACACAGACTAAAAGGAAGGAAATGGAAAAAGATATTGCTTTGATGGACCTAGAAGGTATTTAAGTCAGACAGAGAACGATAAACACTATATGATTTCACTTATATGCAGAATCTAAGGAATAAAAAAAAAAAAAAAATCAAATAAACTAATCACAAATACAGTGTATGATTTGGTGACGGACAGAAGGAAGTGGGGTTTGGGGGGCTGAGAGAATGAGGTGAAGGGTTATAGAAGTACAAATTAGTAGCTGATGAATGGTTATGGAGATGGGGAGCATGGCATAGGGAATGCAGTTAGCATTAATATGTTGGCTAGGTGGAGGGTCAGGGGAGGGAGGGAGCAATTGGGGGGATAATTTTATGAACTATATAGATGTCTAACCAATGTACTGTATACTTGAAACTAATTTAGATTAATTAATTAATTAATTATTTAAAAATGACTGAGACAAGGGCACGGCTTCCACCTGGTGAATGAGGTGCGGTAGGGCAGAAGGCTGGAAGGAGAATGACAATACTGTAGACCACTAGTTCCAATCCAGTAAAAGAAGTAATGAGACAGAAGGATCAGATAATATGGCAAAGAGAAGTTAACTCTGGAAAAAAGGAACTTAAAAGAAATCGGGCCAGGTACCTGGAAATAGTTCAAAAACAATACATCAGGGACCCAAGCTGAGGCCTGCTAGGCAGACTGTCTGGCTCCCAAGTTAGGCATTATTAGGAAAAAAACAGCTAAATGTTCCTCAAGTGTCCAGGATGTTGAAGGCCAAGGTCTGGCCTGGAAAGGAAAGCAAAACCCATAATTCTGGATGGCATTTATGGGGATCCTTTCTACAGCATATCACAGAAGGAAGGGCCCAGCCCAGTGACAATCTCTAGGAGAGTAGATCAAATGAGTTACATGCCAGAACTCATGGGGAAAATAATGAAGGAAACAGGAATACAAGGTGAGAGCCAAGAAAGTTGATCAGTTACAATGCTACACTGGAAAGACTAGAGCAGGCAAGCAGTTGAAGAGATGAAGTGAGGGTCAGAAATATGAGTGCAGCCAAGTTGGGTTCCTCTGGCTAAAGATCTCTCATGGGGCTTCAATCATGCTGTTTGCCAGGGCTTCAGTCTAATATGCAAATAATAGTAGTTCCAGATGAGAAAAGAGAACAGAAAAAAGAAAAAGCAATACTTAAAAAAATTATAGATTGCTGGATACAAAAATAAATTGCATTTTATATACCAAAAATAGAAAATTTAACTTAAAAAGTACATCGTTCATAATAGTATCAAAAAACATGTAAAGTACCTAGGGATAAAACTGTGCAAGACATAGGGATAAAAAAGGGCAACATGTATTTTAATGCAACTTTATTGGAAAAACACTAAACCACATCTAAATATATGGAATTATATATTTAGTCCATATGTTGGAAGATTAAACTCATAAAAATTCAGTTCTCAAATTGATCTGTAGGTTCAATATAATTCCATTCAAAATCACAAAATCACAAAAGACTGTGTGTGTGCGTGCACGCATGCATATGCCATCTAAGAATGCCCTTGAGAAGAGTACATATCATAGATGGCACCATACCAGAAGATTTAAAAGAAAATACAGAAAGAACAAAGCCCCTGTGGATCATTTTATACAACACAGGGAATAGTGGTGGCATCATAGGACAAAGTGCTTGGGGTGTCTGCTCTCCTAGAGCAGGATTCCTCATCCTTCTAAGGCTTGCGTAGGTATCACTTATATAGGCACTTTATTTGGACATTATGCTACAAATTGCCTTTCTCTGTCTTGATAAGAAAGCTGAAGGATAACAATATTACTATTGGGAAGCTAAATACAGATCCTTTTTATCTGGCTAATCGGGCTTTAGTGAAGGACTTAAGTAAGATTGAATTTGACTATGTCTGTTCTCTGCACTTTCAGATTCTCTTATTCTTAACAAATCATGTAAATAGTGAAAGATTCTTTTTTTTTTTGTCAAACCATTATGCTACAATCTATAACATTCTGGAATGTAGCCCCTTAATTCCAAGACTTGGGCTAACTGCAAAATCCTTAGAATGATTTAGAGAATTAAAGAGAGCTATACATACATCTATTAATGGATTTACGTTAGTTCATAAATTGTGCCTAAGGAATTCTCATTCTTTCTATTTTTTTGTAAAGAGTAAAAATCTTGATTTTATCAAAAGTATATGATTTAGGCAACGCAGTTTTTAAATAATAGCACCAACTTTAGGAATACTCCAATGTAGATTAAGTTTTCTTTTAATGACTTCTCAAATCCTTATTCAGCATTTCACTTTCTGGTATTGGCCACTCTCAACCCTTACCCATACCCTTCTTTTTCTTTTATCCAAGCTTTAATTTCTACCAATAGTCCATTATTATCTGTAAAAAAGGTAGTTGATTACTTAAGATGTCA
>NW_006439717.1:1246794-1264049 GCF_000325575.1 Pteropus alecto
TTCAAGGAATCAGGAAAAGAATTTCAAATACCATCTGAGGTAAAGCAGATGATATTTTGGGTAGCTATTTTAAGCCATTAAAATCGGAGTATAGAGTGATAGGCTAATAGTCACTCTTCCTACCCAAAGGATAACCCTTCCTCTCACATTTTAACCCTTGCTTTTATTTCTAATAGAACATCTTTACAAGTTATACAATTCGCCCATTTAAAGTGTACATATCAATGGTGTATTTAGTATATTCACAGAGTTGTATAACCATAATCACAATCAATTTTAAAACATTTCATCATCCCCCCAAAAAATTCTGTAACAAAGGCAATCACTAATTTACTTTCTGTCTATATATTTTCCTATTCCAGACATTTTATATAAATAGAATCATACAACATGTAGGCATTTGTAACTGGTTTCTTTACTCTTTTCTAAAAAATCAACTTAAGTAGATTAGATATATTTTGCAAATAGTTCCATTTCAGTGATCCAGATTGTTATAGAAAACACCAGTAGGGCATGAAATTTTAGAATACAGAGATTTCTTTGTATTGTTATTTGATACATAATTCACAAAACACAAAATTCATCCATTAGTGTATAATTTAGTGTACAGTTTAATTTTAATGTACAATTTTTTAGTATATTCACCAGGTTGTGCAAACAAAACCACCATCTTATCTCTGAACATTTTTATCATTCTACAAATAATAATAATAATAATAACTTAAACTCTGTACCCATTAGCAGTCACTCACCATTCAATCCTCCCCCTAGCCCATGGCAAACACCAATCCATTTCCTATCTCTGTGGGTTTGCCTATTCTGGGCATTTCATGTAAATGGAATCATACAATATACAGCTTTTTTTTTTTTTTTTTTAAATATTTTCAGGTGAGGCAACCCTTGGTTGACCTCACAGATTACAAGGACCTTGTCAATTTACAATCCCTTATTTTTTTTAATTTTTATGCCTAAGACTAGGTGGTCTCCCATCCAAGTACTAACCAGGTCTGACCCTGCTTAGCTTCTGAGATCGGATGGGATCAGGCTTGTTCAGGGAAACATAGCCATAGGCTACAATATGCAGCTTCTTTCACTTAGTATAATGTTTTTAAGGTTCATCTATGTTGTAGAATATATCAGTATTTCGTTTCTTTTTATTGCCAAATAATATTCCATTGTATGAATATACAACATTTTCTTTATCCATTCATCAGTTGATGGACATTTGGGTTGTTTCCATTTTTTGGCTATTATGATTAATGCTGTGAAGGACAGCAGAGTTTGCCACCTCAAAACATGCCACTTTGGCATGAGGATTATTTTGAACTGAAGGCAATTGAGAATAAATCAGGTACAAAAACAAACAAACAACAACTACAACAACAACAAAAAACATCTCTCTGCTCTCTCCCTAGTTACCTAATAGCAGGACATGGATTTGCACATAAGTTAATCAATGGCAACCCTAGACCTTCATCAGCCCAGACACAATACCAGAGGACTCCATAGCAAACTTTACTGACTAGCTCTTGTCTTCCATTAGTCCCCCAAATTGTGCCTTCCTACAATTTGTCTTCCCTAGATACTCAAGATCTTTTTCCTTTATCTTGTCACTTCTCTAAAAATGTATTTTTCCTTTGCTAAGATGTTATAAAAGCCCAAGTTTTAACCAAACCTTCGAAGTACTATCGCCAAGTTTCTCCCATGTATATATGATATACATATAATAAACTTCTATTTGTTTTTCTTTTATGAATGTCTTTTATTACAGAGCCCCAGCCAAGAACTTAGAAGGGTAGAAGGAAAAATATCTATACATGCACACACAGTGGCAATGAACATTTATGTATAAGTTTTTGTGTGGCTATCTGTTTTCATTTCATATATCTAGAAATGGAATTTCTGGGTTATAGGGAAGCTCTATGTTTAATATTTTATGGAATTTCCAAACTATTTTCCAAAGTGGTTGCAGCATTTCCATTCCTACCAGTAGTGAATGAGGGTTTCAACTTTTCCACATTCTTGAGAAGATTTGTTATTATCTATCCTTTTAATGGTAGCTATCCAAGTGGGGGTAAAGTGGTATCTCATTGGGGTTTTGATTTGCATTTCCCTGACAGCTAATTAAGTTGAGGATCTGTTCATGTGCTTTTTGGACATTCATATATCTTCTTTGGAGAAATGTATATTCAGAGTCTTTGCCCATTTTAATTGGATTGTTTACTTTCAGTATTGAGTTGTAGGAGTTCTTTATATGTTCTAGATATAAGTATAATATTTATGATTTGCAAATATTTTCTCTCATTCTGTGGGTTATCTTTTCACTTTCTTGATAGAGTCTTTTAAGGCACAGAGTTTTAATTTTTTTTTTAATCCCTATAGCACCTGGTATTCCTAGGTGGTCTCCCAAGAAGTTTTAAATTTTGATAAAGTCCAATGTACCTATTTTTTTTCTTTTGTTGCTTATGCTTTGAGTGTCATCTGAGAAGGCTTTTCTTAACCCAAGGTCATTAAGATTTCTATATTTTCTTCTAAGAGTTTTACAGTTTTATCTATTACATTAGGTCTATGATCCATTTTCAGTTAATTTTTATGTATGTATGAGTAAAGGATTCAACTTTATTCTTTTGCATATGGATATCCATTTGTCCTAGCACTATATGTTGAAAAGACTATTCATTCTTCATTGATTTATCTTGGCACCCTCGTCAAAAAATTAATTGACTGTGAAAATTAATAACTGTGAAAGTTTATTTCTGGACTCTCAATTCTATTCCACTGATCTGTTATATCCACCTTTTATGGTTATAGGGAAGCTCCACACAGTCTTGATTACTGTAGCCTTGCAGAAAAATTTTAAATCAGAAAGTTCCCTGAATTTGTTATTTTCAAGACTGTTCTGGCTCTTCAAGGTCCCTTGAATTTTCATATGGATATTAGGATCAGTTTGTTAATTTCTGCAATGAATCCAGCTAGGGATTTTGATAGGAATTATGTTGCAGGGGTATATCAATTTGGAAAATATTGCCTTTTTAACAATATTAAGTCTTCCAATCCTTAAACATAAAATGTCTTTTCATTTATTTACATCATCTTTGACTTCTTTCAACAATGTTTTGTAGTTATCCCACGATTTTAACTGCAATATTATCTATTGTTAGAAAAAGAGTAGTAATTATAACTCAAGTTTCTCAGTTCTTTTTCAAGATTCTGAAGAGAAATTTGTCATATAGAAACTCAAAAACTTTTTGATCCTTGGTGGGTCCTCAGTTTTAATTTTCTGCCCCACCCCCACACATATATATTTTTTTCATTTCAGGACCACCAAATCTCTATCCCATAATGGTAGATAGGTTTCTTATTTTTGCTTGGTCTTAACTTACCTAAAGAGACACTATTGTGCTATGTGACATATTCTCTATATTCATCAGGGATCCAATGTGCTTATTCCTCTGGGATGGATTATTACATACATCTGTGATAAGATGCAAAGATTTTTTTCCCCCTTGGATTTATTGTTAAGTAAAACATCTTATTCTGCAGCTGCAATAAAAACGTTAAGACACCTTCTATAATGTGTCAAATGGGATAAGGTATGTTTCTAATTTGTTTAAGAGAGAGCTAAATTTTAAAGAATACTTACTTAATATTCTGAACCTGAAGTTCTGGCAGATGGGAAATTTCGATGCAGCATAATTTTTCCCCTAATGTTGTATATATATAGAAGCAGAATAACTGCTTCTGCTACAAAATCATATATTGGTTGATTGAATATATGCCAACATTCTTCATAACTTACGTGGCTTCTGCTGTACATATTTTATATCTCCCAATTTATACTTTTTAGGGGTATAGAAGCTAACATAGTCAGGAAGAAATAGATTTCATTACTTTAAAAAAAAAAACACCTTTCTTAGATAATGTCCCTCCCCTGCAAAAATCTATACAGACAGAACTAAACATTGATTCTCTTCCTTCATACATAAAATATATTGTTTAAAATTTTTATTCATGGCAATTTAACTCAAATGAGTACTTCGATATTATCAGCTTCTCATTCATTTTTAATAGCTTGTCCTCCCTTCAAAAACACCAGAGGTAAAATCAGCATTCTTTTACTACCAACTCAACATAATTGCTATTCTTTATGAATTACTAAGGTTGATTGATATTTTGACTGTTTTTTTTCTTTTTTAAATTTCTCATTTTCTCTAACATGCAGAAAAAGTACTAGTTGAAAGTACACATGAGAATTAGTTCTTGAACCTGAATTGTGCTGAAGATGAAATCACTTCAACAAAAAGGCAACAAACAAAACCAAAAATATTACAAAGTAAATTTAAATTCTAAAAATCTAAAAGGTAACTTGTTATGTGACCTTTAAATTTTTCACTGGGAAGGCTTTCTGGAGAGCCATTCTCCTATTGCTAGAAGTTAAAGAATGGAGACCCTATCGAGTCATTTTAGGAGCTGAAGATTAAGATTTGGAACCTGGGTTATTATCTCAAAGCTCAACAAAGTATAAGGAAACAGTCCTTACATTATACAAAATGTAATCTCTCCATACAAAAGGGAACAATAAAGTACATGAGTGATACTACATCCATTCATTCATCCATTTAATACCTTTTCAACATCAAATATATAAATAGCCCTGTGGCAGGCATTTGAGGATATACATTTATACATTCAATTCATATTCAACACATATTTATTCACTACCTACTACATAAGACTAAGGGGCTAAGGCAATGAACGAAAGACAGAAGATTCCAGTGGGGAGACAGAAAATAAGCAAATAATAAATGTCCTAAGAGGAAAAAGGAGCAGCTTAAGGGGGGAAAGGAAGAAATGGAGGATACTATGTTAGAATAAAAGGTCAAGGCCTCTTTTCGTTGATAATATTAAAAGAGAAACTAAGAAAATTGGGGAGTAGATATCTGGGGGAAGAGCAAATTAGGCAAAGGGACCACAAGTGGAGAGCCTTGAGACAAAGTAGCATAATCACTGTGTTCCAGGTATAGTAAGAAGGCCGGTGCAGCTGAAGTAGAATGAGTGAGGAGGTAAAGAATATAAGATGAAGCTGGAGAGGCAGCCAGGAACCAGACCAAGAAGAACATTTTAGAACATTGTAAGAATTTGGATAGTATTCTAAGAATAAAAAGAAGCCCCCAGAGTAGGCGTGGTCGAAGTTATATTTTTAAAGGATCATTAAAAAAAAAAAAAAAGACTGTAAGAATAGAAGCAGGAAAAGCAGTAAGTAGAATATTTTTGTGTCTAGGAGAGAGATGACAGACAATTGAGGATATATTTTGTAGGCATTAGATGCATTAGATGGTAAATATTTTAAAAAGAGAGGAGTCAGAGATAACTCAGAGATTTTTGGCCTGAACAACTGGGTGAATAGAGGTAACATTTACTCAGATGAAGAACACTAGAAGAGGAAAGGAGTAGGTTGTGTGCCTGTGAGTGTGGGGAGGTAGTGGAATGCAAAAATTCATTATAGACCTGATAAATATTGAGTAGGCAACTAGATATACACTTCAGGGATAGAGAAAAGGTCTTGGTGGGAGACACTAATATATAGATAATATTTAAAGCTATGAGACTAGATGGGTATATACATCTTATATAATTATGTGACCATTTCTCTAGATCAGTGGTATTCACAAGTTTGCTTGTGTTCCACCTAAAATTCTTTTCAAAACTACATACTTCAGACATTTTTAAGTTGATATCTAACATTTTTAAAGTTTAAATGATTAAAAAGAATGTAATTTTAAATATATTGTAAATGTTGACATTTTAAAATAGAACATACTCATGTTACATCTCATGGAATTTTTCTGTTTGTTTGTTTCACGGAATCTTAAAATTTAGTAATTCGAAACTATCATTCATTTTTAAAAGATAAAATTGGGTTTCCAATAATATGGTGGACTAGATTTTTGATACACCTTCCAGTAAAAACTAAAAATGGATATAAAATGATAAAATATTTTCTTAAAAGCGTCAAAAAGCTGATAAGATAGTAAGAAATCTTTAAGCCAGAATTCAATGGAACATTGATGCCATTTTCTTTACAGCCTTAAAAAAATAAAGTGCTGGGATTAAATATAAAGCTCAGGGTCCATCCAAAGTGAGAAGTACCAGAGAAGCACCCACAGAAAAAGTTGGGACTCCAAAGAGCTAAACCTTTAGTAGAAGGGTGGACCAGAAGTAAATCTACCACAATCTCCTCTTCCAGAGGATTGCAATGAAAATTGCCTTGGTATGAACAGGAAAGGGGGAAAACAAACAAACAAACAAACAAACAAACAAAGAATACTTGAGAAATGTTCAAAACAATCAGCTCATACATGAATTTGCAACTTGGGTGTTCCAAAAGTCCTAATACCATGAGCTTAGTTTAGTCATCCTAGACTGGTAGTGCTCCCAGGCATCTGGCAGAAGAAAAAACAAATCTTTATTTTAAGCATTAAAGAATTTCCCTTTCAAAATCTAATTTCCCAAGGAAAATGAGCTTTCAAAGTTAAAAATAAAAAACAAAAAACCTGTTATGTATCACAAGGAAATAAGGCATCAACCAGTATAAACAACATAGAACAAAAACAGGTCAGCAAAGGCTTTGGATATTGGATTATCAGATCCAGATTATAAAATAACTCTGCATACTATATTTCAAAACATAAAAGACAAGCTTGAATATATCTGTAAGAAACAGGAAACAATAAAAGATGACCAAGCAGATTAGAAAAAAAATAAAACAAATTATAGAGGTAAAAAATTAAAATGATTGTATTAGTTTCATGGAACTGCCAAAACAAATTATCACAAACACATCTCAAGTAATAAGCATACAAAAAACAGTAAAGGTATAAAACATTTGAATATCCTGGTGAACTAATCTGATCTAATGGATATATAGAGAACATTGTACTCAACAACTGTATAATATAGATTTTTAGTGTATAAGCACATAAGGAATTATAGCCTCAACTGTATGTATCAGAAAAGAATAAAATCTAAATAACAAAGAACTAAGTACTGTTAACCTAAAAATAAAAAGTCAAAGTGAGAAGCAACAAGCATTTATTTGAGGTCACAGAATTGCAATTTGAGGGCACAGAAACCGAAATGGTGTCCCAATTACAGGGTGAAGGCAAAGAGTTTTTATTAGAAAAGGAAGGGAAATAATTACATGAATAGAAGAAATGAATTTCTACTGGTGTTAACAAAACTGAATTACTTTTTAGCTTATACATGGCTGGTTACTGATTCTATTTTCAGAAAAAGAGTCTATAATCAACAGTCTTTATGGTCAGAATGTCTGCTTTCCTGTTAGTTTTACAAACAGTTGTTTGTAAGACAATGTTGCTTTGGCCCACTCCAAAGGTTATTTCACCCAGTTAAAACCTTCTAAAAGTTTAAGGAACATGACATGCAAGCAGATCCTCTGGAATGGCTGCTCTGGCTCTTTTTTTATTTATTTTATTTTATTTATTTTTTATTATGGTGACATTGGTTAACGAAATCTAGTAAGTTTCAAGTGTACAATTCAACAGTAAGACATATATATAGTATTGTGTGTTCACAGCTCATAGTTACCAGGAATCTACTTTTAGCTTTACACTGCAGTGGTACTGTTAGATACTTTGTGATTGAATCTGTTGATTTTGAAGTGTGAATTGGTTCTTAAGATGTATGACCCGTCAGTCTGTCAACAATACCTTCCCCCCATCCTCTGATAACCACTAGTCTACTGTCCATGTCCATAAGTCTCTGTTTGTTTGTCATGTTTGTTTGTTGCTTTTAGATTTATATCCCACATATTAAGTGCTTCCATGTCCTGGCCACTGTGAATAATGCAGCTATAAAAATCAGTGTGCATATATCTTCTCAGATAAATGTTTTCAAGTCTTTGGGGTAAATATCCAGTAGAGGGATTGCTGGATCATATGGTAGATCAATTCTTAGTTTTTTGAGGACCCTCCATACTGTTTTCCATAGTGGCTGTACCAATTTGCAGTTCCACCAGCAGTATATGAGGGTTCCTTTTTCTCCGCAACCTCTCCCACACTTGTTATTACTTGTCCTGTTGATAATATCTGGCTTTATTTTAAAATGGCTCCACTTATGTTAACTTTTCACAGTGCTCATCTTAAAACTTTAGAAAAAAAGACTAAAGAAATTGTAAAATTAGAAGAAAATAATCAAGATAAAAGCTGAATTTATAAGATAGAAAATAAACCTATATAGAGTATCAATAAAGCCAAAAGTTGCTTCCATGAAAATATAATTGATAATCTCTGATAAAACTGGTTAAAAAAAAAAGCAGTTGGTACAAATAAACAATATCAGAAATGAAAAAGGAGCCATTACCACAGAAGTTGCACTCACTAAAAAGATAAACTAGGATGTTATGAAGAATTTAATTCGAATAGATTTATAAATGAAGACGAACTGAGAAAAAAATCTTCCAGAACAAATAAAAGCAGCATCGGAGATATTGCTTCCTGGCAACTGTCATTAGTTTTAGCTCAAATAAACTCATAAAAATCAAAAAGAAAAAAAAAAAAAGAAAGAAAGAAAGAAAGAAAAAATCTGAATAATCATAACCACTAAAGAAATCGATCAAGAAGTAAAACAAAAAAAAACTTCCCATAACAACACCGCCAGCAACATCAAGGTTCAGATTGCTCTACTAGCAGTTCCACCAAATTTCAAGAAAAAAATAATTCCAATATTACATCAACTCTTCCAGAAAACAGAAAAAATGGTGCATTCCTTTATGAATCTATCAATCCCTTATACCAAAATCTGAAAGAAAAAAGTATGAAAAATCAGCATTACAGAACAATTCCCCACGTATTGATTTAAATATCCGTGAAAATATTAGCAAACCGAACCTAATAGTATAGTCTAAAATATGAATCATTGTGACCTAGTTTGATTTATCACAGCAATTCAAGGTTATTTTAATTTTAGGAAACAAATCAGTATAACTTGCCACATTAGCAGAGTAAAAGAAAAATCAAAAGAGGATCTCAATAGATGCAGAAAAAGAATTTGCTAAACTTGAACACTCATTCATGATAAAAATTTTTATCAAACTAAAGAAACTTTAATCTTATAAAAGATATCTATAAGAAAAACTGCAGCAAATATACTTAAAATTGAAATATTAAAACCATTACCTTTGAGAGCAGGAACAAGGGAAGAATGCTCATACCACCGCTACTTTCATCACTTTAATGAAGGTCCCAGCCAGTAAATCAAGAAAAGTAAATAAAAGGAATAAGAAATGCAAATGAATAAATGTAAATGCAAATTATATGGCTGTGCTATAATAAAAAATTAATATTTGGTCTTTGTCTTCCAGTTCCTGGCACAGAGCTTATAAAATCTTTGAAATATCCTGTGTAGGAATAGAGACTTGAATAAACATTTCTCCAAAGAAGATATACAAATGACCAATAAGCACATGAAAAGGTGCCTAACACGATTAGCCATTAGGGAAATGTAAATTAACATACAATGAGATGCCACCTCAAGTCCAATAGGATGTCCATAATAAAAAAAAATAACAATTATAAGTGAGGAAATGGAAAAATTGGAATATTCATATATTGCTGGCGGGATTGTAAAATGGTGCACCCACTTTTGAAAATAATTTAACAGTTCCTCAAAATGTTAAACATAGAGTTACCATATGATCCAGAAATTCCACTCTTAGATATATAGCCAAGAAAAGTAAAACATATGGCACACAAAAACTTGTACATAAATGTTCATAACAGCATTATTCATAATAGCCAAAAAGTGGAAACAACCCAAATGTCCATCAACTGATGAATAGATAAAGAAAATGTATATTGATACTACAGAATACTATTTGTCAATTTAAACAAATGAAGTATTGATACATGCTACAACATAGATGAACCTTGAAAACATCATCATGCTAAGTAAAAGAAGCCACATATTATATGATTCTGTTTATGTGAAATGTCCAGAATAGGCAAATCCAGGGAAATGGAAAGTACATCAGTGGTTGCCGGGAGTTTGGAGGAGGGGTGAATGAGGAGTGACTGCTAATGGGTACCAAGTTTCTTTTAGGGTGATACAAATGTTCTGAATTAGAGAGCAGTGATGGTTGCACAATTCTCTGAATATACTTAAAAAAAAAAAGTACATTTTAAAAGAGTGGATTGTATAATCCCTGCTATCTTAATAAAGCTGCTATTTTTTTTTACAAAGTAGGTATAGGTCAAAAATAAATACTTGTATTTCTTAGAACCTTAACCTACCATTTTACTTTATATTGACCTTTTTATTACATTAATTGTAATTATAAAAAAGTAATACATCTAGATTAAATAAACTTTGTTAATTATAGAAAAGCAGAAAAAAGAATTTTTAAATTACCACAAGTCTTCCCATTCAATATTGAGCTTTCCGTTTTCTTTTCATAGAATAAACATCAGCCTATTAAGTATTTCCCTTTGTAACTGCTATAAAACTTGTTTTCTCAATTTTAAAAATATTTCCCAAATCTGTGCTCCTTTCCCATAGAATATAGTTGATATACATAAATTCAGATCATGGTAAATCTCTACTTAAAATCTTCTCCTTAGTCCTCTTTAGTTACTATTGGCATTTTATTTTCATTACTTTCAAAGTGCCTTGTCACCAAGTTCTCATTTAACCTGAGGAAATTGAGCCTTCCTTTCTTCTCTGTATAAAAACTTCAAATACTCAAGTTTTTAGATGTGCACTGTCCAATATAGTAGGCACTACATGTGACTATTTAAATTTAAATTAATACAATGGAATATTTCTCAGCCATAAGAACAGATGAAATACTGCCATTTGCAACAACATGGATGGATCTTGAGATAATCATGCTAAGCAAAATAAGCCAGACAAAAAATGCTGAAAATCACGTTATCACTTATATGTGGGATATAAACCTAAAAGCAACAGACAAACAGGACAAACAGACACATGGACATGGACAACAGACTAGTGGTTACCAGAGGGTGGAGGATAAAAGGGGTCAAATGTGTGGTGACAGAATGAACTCTAACTATGGGCAGTGAACATACAATGCAATATCTTATTGTGCTATACTCTCTCTTCTTGTGGTGATGTGTTGACAGCAGATAATTAAAGCCAGGGAAAGAAAAATGCAGATATGGGGGGACTACTGTATTAATTTAAATATTTATCAAAGAATACATGTTCTACTTCAATGCCTAACACACCTCATCTCAAAACTTAACATGTCCAAAATTGACCTTTGGATTCCCTCCATTTCCCTATACCTGTTTCTCTTTCAGTATTCCCCAGTGTTACTCAGGCCAGAAACCTTGGGGTCATGATTGACTTCTCTTTCTTTCTCACCTTACATCCAATGCATTAATAAACCCTGTCAGCACTACCTTCAAAATACATCCAGAAACCCACCACTTTTTACCACCTCCACCACTGGTCCACCCCTGGTCCAAGCAACTATCACCTCTTATCTACAATTCCCTTCCAACTCATATTCCTTATTCCACTCCTAACTTTCTATGGTTTATTCTCATAGCAACCAGAATGATCCTTTTAAAATATAAAATAGAATATGTCATATCTTTGTTCAGAACTATGTAAAGGATTCTTACGATTTTTAGACTAAAACACAGTCTTTCCATGGCTAATAAGAAAGACTCTTACATGATCTAGACATTGGCTACTTCTCTGATCTCATTTCATAACACTCTTCCCCTCACTTACTCTGCTCTGTTCTCACTGACCTTATTGATACTGCCTAAAAAAAAAATATACACCCTCAACCTCAGAGCTTTTGCACTTGATGTTTCCTCTGCTTGAAATGCCTACTCTATCACTTCATTCAGGTCTTCGTTCAAATTATCTCCTCAGAGAGGCCTTCCTAGATTACCTAAAGTAGTACCTATTAATACCTAACATTATATTTCATGTCTCTTTGCTATATGTTCATTTTCTTTCGCCTTCTCTAGAATATAAACTCTATAAGGGTAAGGATGTACTTTGTCTGTCGTTTTATCTACCTAACACTTAAAAGGAGTTCTTGACATGGTAGACTCTCAATAAATATTTATCCAATAAACAAAAATAGAAGCCCTATTGTTTTCCATATAAAATGGACACTTTCTAGTCTTTATACTACCTAACCTCTCTGCAGCATTTGACATACCACTTCTCCTTGAACTTTCCCTTTCCTTGGATTGTGAGACCCCCAGCTCTCCCTCTCTGATCAATGCTTCTCAGGCTTCTTTTATAGACTCCTCCTCTCTACTTTAAATGTGTTCATTCTTCAGATTCCCTACTAAGGCTAGGTTCTCTACTAACGCCACCACTCTCCTAAGTTCTACACATTCCCCCTTAGTGTTCTATCCATCTCCATGGCTTAATTATCTTAAATCTCAAGGACTCTCAAATCTGTCTTTCTCTTCTCTCTCCACATCTGCATATATAACTGGATATCTCCAGATATATGTATCACAGACATTTGAACTCAAAATGTGTCAAAAGCTGAACTATTAGCTTCTCCTGTGTCCTTTCTTCAGTTCCTATTCCTTCTTCCTTTAGTATTCTGATCTCAGTGAAAAGTACTGCCATTCGACCAGTTATTTAAACCAAAAACATGAAAATTAACCTCTTTCTTTAGTTTCCCTCACACTGTGTATCCAATCAGTCACCAAGTTCAACATTCAGCAACAAATTACATATTAAGCACCTACTATAATAAATCTGGAGATAGATGGATTGAAGACTGGCTCAGCAGTTTCACAGTGTCAGACACTAAGTTGGCATTTCTTTGATTCTATTCACATTAATACCCTGAAGGTACTAAGTTGGCTCCAGGCATCATACCTTCACAGAACATTTCCAAAAGCAAAAAGCAATGGAGAGGAGTGAAACAAAGGGGTTTTGCTCAAGGGTACAATCTCTTTTGATCAGGGAGAAAAACCATTCCCAGAAATACCCTAGCAGACTTCCCTTTATGTCCATTGGCCAGACTGGATTCAATTATGAAGGAGATTGAGAAAATAAGAATCTGGCAAAGGGTTTCCTTGACTTGTCCCCTGGGTTTGAGCACATAACTACCCTTTAAAAACAAACAAAGAAACAAACAAAAAGAGGTTCTCTTGGCAAAGAATGGAAGAAAGTGGTTTTTGGAAGGGCAACCAAGATTGACTTCCACAAAACCAGACATGGAGTTGAATTCTAATTAGGAAAAAATTTTAAATAAGCAAATAAACATATGAACGAGGTAATTTCAGCTTCTATAAACACTATAAGGTGATGTGATTTTAAAAAATGATGGGCATATTTTGAAAATAAAGCTAATAGAATTTACTAATGGGATTGAATGTGACAGTGTGAGAAAAAGATGATTCCAAGCTAATATTGATTCCCATTCATAAATGAAGCTCAAGAAAGATAATTAGGAGTCTAAAGTCATACCAGTCTATGGCCATGCTACCCTGAACGTGCTCAATCTCATCTGATCTTGGAAGCTAAGCAGGGTCGGGCCTGGTTAGTACTTGGATTGGAGACCACCCAGAAATACCAGGTGCTGTAGGCATCAAAAACAAACAAACAAACAAACAAACAAACAAACAAATAAATAAATGAAAACTTTTCCTAAAGTCATACCACTATTAACTGACAAAGATAAAATTTTATCCAGGACTATCTGAAAGTAAAGCCCATTTTCTTTCTCCTATACCATCTGTGGAAAAACAACCTAAAATGGCATATATAAATTTATAACACTAATAAAAAAAAAGGCCAAATGTTTGAAAATAGTTGCTGCTTTGTAAGTAGTTGCTATTTCTTAATTGTGTCTTTCCTTGGAGAGTAGGTTAATGAACAAAACTTTTTGTGAACTTTTGTGTCTAACCACAATATGAAACTATCAAAAATGTTACTGACTGCTTAGAACAGTAACAAATGGCAACAATATTAAGTAGCAAAGATGGGGAGACTCAAAAGGCACAGGGTCTCCAATTACATCAAAGACAAAGCAAATAGTTACAGGCCCTAAAACAGTCCAACAAAAGAAAGACCTATATAATCAGTTAAAATGTTAAGATACTGGATAGATAATACTGTCTATATTCCAGCAAAAGATAACTATTTAGTTTTTAAATATAGACAAAGTGTATACATCCATATATAATATAAACAAATAGATCCATATAAGTTTGATATGTGTACAAAAGAAAAAAAA
This sequence comes from Pteropus alecto, assembly GCF_000325575.1. Taxonomy (NCBI): domain Eukaryota; kingdom Metazoa; phylum Chordata; class Mammalia; order Chiroptera; family Pteropodidae; genus Pteropus; species Pteropus alecto. The sequence continues at coordinate 1,261,061 of NW_006439717.1, forward strand.
TGTCAGCCTTTCCTCTCAATTACTTAAGAGGTAGCAAAATCAATTAACTTAGCATTATTCAATATTTTTCTGGCAAATAGATATCAGACTAGATATCTGGTATAAACGTCCCTTTGGCTCTATTACTCTCTGAAACCTGAGTATCATCAGGGACACGCACACGCAAAAAGAAACCCTCAAATACTTTCTCATTTACAACATGGGAATTCACAGAAAACAAGGCTAGCAAAGCTAATGGTTTTAGGAAGGTATCTGGGGAGACATATAGCCCACAGCAGCAAATCTCTGCAGTGAAAGCTCTAAGGTTCTGCAGAGAGCTAGGAGGAGGGAGGTGCCTGCTTTCAAATGGCTTTCATCCAGAGCAGACAGCAAAATGGAGTTCAGCTGGGTGGTTCCCTAACATTCACTCTTCCAGTTAAGGCAAACTAATGACAAGCATTCCTCTGAGTTATTGTGAGATTGGTTCCAGACCACTGCAATAAAAGGGTCTCGCCTTCAATTTGTAAAAAATGGAGTATCTATGAAGCGTAATAAAGCAAAACACAATAAAATGTATGCCTGTATTTCCATCTCCTTTTAAGAACAAGACACATAATTAAAAAAAAAAAAAAGAATAAATGAGACAACCTGAAACTAATAGGATTTATTTTTATGTCAAGAATAAGTGAGACAATATTCAAATATATTCCTGTCCCCTATAACCCAGTTTGGGAAATGTGTGCAAATTTGGGATCTGAGTCGAAAATCTTTTAACAGGACTACAAAAAATATTTATTAGAAGTAAATGAGTATCTTGTTTGTATTCTAGGTTCATGTAAATGTGAGTGGAGAATACATATATAATATATAAATATATATCCTTACAAACTACATACACATATTAACAGTGTAAATTAGCTATTTCTGTGGCACGAAGGATGAAGGCTTTACCAAATCTGAATCAGGTAATAACTGAATTTGAACTATGAATTTTTACTGTCTTATGTTTACCTTTTATGTTACTAATACCCTATCACTGGGAGGATATTTTAAATAGTGTACTAACAGTAATAAATTTCTGTTAGAACCAATTTAAAGCCACACTTTAACCCTAATTAACCTCCTTATGCATTTCCAAAGGTTACCAATGTGGTTTACAGTCTTAAAGTAGATTCTCCTGAAAAGGGAGGAAAACAGTCTATTCATTATAATCTGGGCCTCCTAGCACTAAGCTATAACCAACTGATCTATCTTGACATAACAGAAAGCAGTATTTTTTAAAAAAAATTTTTATTCTTCAATTAGGGTTGACGTTTAACAGAAAGCAGTTATTTATTATAGAGTTTTACAAAATTAACAAGGAATCCCTGCTTCCTAAAATCCTTCTGTGTCAATTTCGTCCCTACCCAAGTTTCTGTCTTCACTTCCTCAATTCAGCTACCAAATTTGAAATGTGTCTTTAAATCTCCCTTTTTTAAAAGCCCCTAAGGCTGTTTTATAAAGTTGGTTGAGGTCTAAAAATGGGGCCCTTTTAACAATTGGATCAATGCTTAGGTACTCTCTTTGAATGACTGGTTTTTGCTTCCAACGTTTGCTATCTTTAAAGCACAAGTCATTACAGTAAACCAAATAAAACTAGTCTATTTTCTAAACCTCGCGTCCTCCACATGATCAAGGAAGTACAGAATACACTTTAAAGGAACTGAGAAAAGGCAAAGGCAAAACTCACTGACAAATTGTGACAACATGAACATAATCAGCTGAGCTATCCGGGCCAGAAGTTTCTGCATTTCATGGTGCTTCTTCTTTAAAACCGTATAGACTTTTAAGTCTTAGCGTTCGTCCAAATTAAGGCAAAGCTCCTCTTCCCTTCCCAGGATGGTTTGTTTCCTAGCCCGTGCCCAGCCCAGGCCCCGGCAGCCATGCGCCGCAGACTGCAGCACCCGAGCTCGAGGCCCGCAGGCGCGGAGGCCCCAGCCCCACAGGGTCGACGCAAGGAGGGGGCTCCAGCCGTGGAGCCCGCCTCTGCGGCGGCAGAGCCGGCCACCAAGTGGGCCCGCCAGGCCAGGGGAGGGGCCCGCAGCCGTGACACCGCCTATGCCCGCCCACCCCTCCCTGGACCGCTACTTAAGCGGCTCTGGCACCTCCCTCGCCCCAGTGCGTTACTTACCTCGACTCTTAGCTTGTCGGGGACGGTAACCGGGACCCGGTGTCTACTCCTGTCGCTTGCGCCTGCTAACTCGTAGACATGGTGAGTGGGCCTCGAGCGGCGCCGCCATCGCTCGGGGAAACGGGGAAAAACAATCCGGGGGTTCACGGAAGGCTTCTAACTGTAGAGAACTACGACCAGCGCTCTCCATTTGCGGGGCAGAAACCAAGGCGAGAGGCGAGGGTGGGAGTAGATCGACCCCGGCTTGTGGAGAATGGCTAGGGCCGGGAAAGAAGGAGACCGTCGCCTTTGATTCTCGGACTCTGGGAGCGGGATGGCGGGGCGCCGGCTCCCTCCACCCTAGTGAGGGCTCTTATTTAGCCCCTAAGACCTGGGCGCGGCCCCCCGAGACCCTACAGTCTTTTCCCTCGCGTTCCCATCCCCCTTATCTTTCCCCTGCCTTTGGCGGGTGCGCGCGGGCTCTCCCCTCCCTCACTTCCTCCTCGGCGCGAAAAGCGGAGGCGGGAAGAAGCCTGACACAAAAGCGCACGCGCGACCGTTACCGCCCCGCCAGGGAGTGGCGGGAGAACGCCTCTGCAGTCTCCGCTGCGGCTCTGGCGCGAGGGTGTGTCTTCTGTCCAGACTTTTCGTTGTTTTATAAATGAAAATAAGATGAATGTAGAGAAAGACTCTGTCACGGTGCTGTACTGTGCCAATACATGAGGGCAGTTAACTCCCAACAACCCCTAGAGGCCATCTGCTCCTCCATGGCCTCTCTGCTGCATTAGGAATGCGTATGCGAACAGATGGTGGCGGTGAGGAATTTTGAGAGAATGGAAATACGATCTTAGTCCAGATCTG
>NW_006439717.1:1264094-1265648 GCF_000325575.1 Pteropus alecto
CTGACAGATGTAGAGGTGCTGGCTGAGCCCAACGCCTGCGGGGAGTGTGGATGGTTGGCCGCGGCTGCGCCTCTGCCAACGTGGCTGTTTTCGTCCCTCTGCAACTGCGCGGTCTCGCTGGCTTCAGGGCGGGCGCGCACACCCTGAATTGCTCATTCATCCTGTGCCGCAGAGCCCCGCCCCTCATCTCTAGGGCCAGACATTTCCTCTGCACTGCTCTGACCACGTGCTTCCTGAGCTGAAAGCTGCCCGGAAATCTGGCCACCTAGTCTAAAATGGGATTATAGGGCCTGAGCCCTAGATGGATGGTCTCTCTATCCCAAACCTTCAAAGGAGGGAAATGTGACTAAGATTGCTTAGTTTGGGAAGATGCCTTCCCAATTTAGATGGGGAAAATAAGTGTAGATCAAAAGATATAGTGGTCTTGCTTAGAAAAAAGAGTATTACATTTTAATTCATTTTTAAAAGGATATTTGTAAGATTGATTCCATACATATTTTGTTCTGCTTTATAGTTGCCGCTAGATGAGTTTGATCCTGATGTTTTTTTTCCTTTTCTACAGCGTGAGTGCATCTCCATCCACGTTGGCCAGGCTGGTGTTCAGATTGGCAATGCCTGCTGGGAGCTCTACTGCCTGGAACATGGCATCCAGCCTGATGGCCAGATGCCAAGTGACAAGACCATTGGGGGAGGAGACGACTCCTTCAACACCTTTTTCAGTGAGACAGGCGCTGGCAAGCATGTGCCCAGGGCAGTGTTTGTAGACCTGGAACCTACGGTCATTGGTGAGTTGACTTCAGTAACCCAAGTGAGATCCCAAGGGTCTGGGGCAAGACATGTGTCCTGGGGCCCTGTTGATGCTGTGGAGTTGAGCAGGCTTGTACAGGTTTGTTGGTGATAGGTGGCCGCTTTGTTTCCCTTTTCCAGATGAAGTTCGCACTGGCACCTACCGCCAGCTCTTCCACCCCGAGCAGCTCATCACAGGCAAAGAAGATGCCGCCAATAACTATGCTCGCGGACACTACACCATTGGCAAGGAGATCATTGACCTTGTCTTGGACCGAATTCGGAAACTGGTGAGTACCAGTTTGAAATATATTTAAAATGGGGTGATGAAGGGTTCCCTGCAAGTTCAGTGGAGAGACCAAACTACAGCATTCATTCTTTGGTGCACGCCAAATTGTGGGATACACTGCTCCTCACTATAGTAATTGGAATCCCTAGGTTATGGAGCTATTTTGCCACTCCTTGTGCTTACATCAATCAGATGTGTTTGTGATTTAAAGAAAAAACAAATAGAAGTTCTAACTAAGAAAAAGCATCCTGGTGTTGAAGAATTACATTTTCTCTTTTCTTCTCCTACAGGCTGACCAGTGCACAGGTCTTCAGGGCTTCTTGGTTTTCCATAGCTTTGGTGGGGGAACTGGTTCTGGGTTCACCTCCCTGCTGATGGAACGTCTCTCTGTCGATTATGGCAAGAAGTCCAAGCTGGAGTTCTCCATTTACCCAGCCCCCCAGGTTTCCACAGCTGTAGTTGAGCCCTACAACTCCACA
>NW_006439717.1:1265708-1295797 GCF_000325575.1 Pteropus alecto
CAACCTACACCAACCTGAACCGCCTTATTAGCCAGATTGTGTCCTCCATCACTGCTTCCCTGAGATTTGATGGAGCCCTGAATGTTGATCTAACAGAATTCCAGACCAACCTGGTACCCTATCCCCGCATCCACTTCCCTCTGGCCACCTATGCCCCTGTCATCTCTGCTGAGAAAGCCTACCATGAACAGCTTTCTGTAGCAGAGATCACCAATGCGTGCTTTGAGCCAGCCAACCAGATGGTAAAATGTGACCCTCGCCACGGTAAATACATGGCTTGCTGCCTGTTGTACCGTGGGGACGTGGTTCCCAAAGATGTCAATGCTGCCATTGCCACCATCAAGACCAAGCGCAGCATCCAGTTTGTGGACTGGTGCCCCACTGGCTTCAAAGTTGGCATTAATTACCAGCCTCCCACTGTGGTGCCTGGTGGAGACCTAGCCAAAGTACAGCGAGCTGTGTGCATGCTGAGCAACACTACAGCTATAGCTGAGGCCTGGGCTCGCCTGGACCACAAGTTTGACCTGATGTATGCCAAACGTGCCTTTGTTCACTGGTACGTGGGTGAGGGCATGGAGGAAGGAGAGTTTTCTGAGGCTCGTGAGGACATGGCTGCCCTTGAGAAGGATTATGAGGAGGTTGGTGTGGATTCTGTTGAAGGAGAGGGTGAGGAAGAAGGAGAGGAATACTAATTCCTTTATTCCTGCAATATGTCATACTCAACTATAGCTTCAACGCTGCTAGGCTTTTAAGCTTTCTGGTTAGATCGTCTTTGCTTTTACCTGTGAATCATGTCTGTGACTTTTCATGTGTACTTATAAGATTTTCCCCTCGTGTCTAAAAGTAAAGGCATTGAGAAAAGTTCGACTTCTGTACTTTCTCTACATTTGGAGGATAGAGACTGCAACACAGTGGTCATATCAAGGGCTGGTCTATAAAAGCAAGAGAGCTAGATTGTGACACCTGTTAATCACCTTAACTAATGTTAGAATCCAGGTCATAGGAGACTTGGAAGAATGATGTGCTGAAAGTCATTTTAATCCAGAGCTAATCTAGTTCTTGAAATTATTGAGTAATTACTGATGAGTTAGGAGTAAGTACAGGCATACCTTATTTTATTGTACTTCGCAGATATTGCATTTTTTACAAATTGAAGGCAAGACCCTCTACCAAAAATGACAGCCCACTTTATTGTAATTGCTTTATTGTGGTCTGGAACCAAACCCACTACTTCCAAGGTGTGCATGTAAATTGATTTGAATCTGCAGATAATAGGACTACTGTTAAGCCATGTACACTTGCTAGAGCACTGTTTTGCAAGATGAGGTGAAAACATCTGTAAAGGTTAGGATGAGCTTATAATCACTTTGCACAGTTTACATTCTTTCAAGTTTGTACTTTGGCTACATCTAAAAGGAATCTAGAGACAGGCAAATAGGATGTAAATAGAGGACTTAGCCTCTGAGGAAATGTACATTATAAGTTCAGAAAGCATAAGGACATTAAAAATTGCTGGAGGTGGTGTCTTAAGTTTTAAAATACTTCTCAGCTCCTGAAAAACAATCTTTACCAGCCATTTGAGAAAAAAGTCAAATGGCACAGCAATCCTAGTATAGCAACACAAATGTAGCCAGCACAGGCCCCTGGGGGAGTGCGGATGCCAGAGCTTTAAACTGGATTAGTATCCAAATAGGAAATAAGGTTTTGAGTTAGTACCAAACAGGGAAAACCATCTTGAGATGTCTGAAGATCCTCTGAAAGGTCCCATTGTTTCTGCAAAACGAAGGAAAGGTGTCTTGGTCAGAGCCTAGGAAGCAGCAAATCAGTACCCAACTCAGAGGGAAGACCATCCTGAGATGTCTGAAGACCCTCTGAAAGGTCCCATTGTTTCTGCAAAACAAAGGAAAGGTATCTTGGCCAGAGCCTGGGAAGCAGCAAATCAATACAAAGAACTTGCTTTTCAGGCAAGCAGAACTCTGCAAAGGGTGTCTTGCTTTTTAAGAGTTCGGAGGCACAAGGCAGGGACAAGATTAAGAAGACAAGGTTTCAACTGTAATGTTTTGAGTGGTAGTGGGGAGACTTTGAGAAAATAAAAGATCCATAGGCAAATGTTAAGATGACCAACTTAGGTGGTAGATATTTCAGTGTTTGCAAATTTATCTGTTGCCGCATAGCAAATTGCCCTAAAACTGGTTTAAAACGTGTATTCATACAGTTTCTGAAGATCAGGAATTCAAAAGCAGCTTGGCTGGATAGTTCTGTCTTGGGGTTCTCAAGGTTATAGTCATCTGATGCTTGACTGGGGCTGGAGGATTCACTTCCAAGGTGTTTCACATGCCTGGCAAGTTAGTGCTGGTTGTTGGCAGGTGGCCTTAGTTCATCACAGACCTCTCCATAGCTCTCTGCTGGAGTGTCCTCATGATCTGGCAGCAGGCTTCCCCGAGGACGTGATCCGAGAGAGAGAGGACAAGCTGGAAACTGCAGTGTCTTACGACAACTTCAGAAGTCACACTGTCATCTTAACTATATCCTATGTGTTATACATCAGTCATATTTATTGTGGGAGGGAACTATACAATAACAGGAGGCAAAAATCAGTGGGTATTATATACAAGACTCTAAGGTATAATGTTTATATTGAGTAGAACAACTCTATAATATCTTATTTTCTGTATGCTCGAAATGTTCATTTTTTAAAAGGGGGGGGGAACCTGTAGTTTAGAGAAAAAAAGTCCCATTTTCTACAATTCGAACTCGAATTTCAGTATTTTTGATTGCTGTTTAAGTTATCCTTTAGAACACCTATCTACACTCCTAAACTATACTTTCTCCCTTTATACCCTAATTTGGTTATTAATCCAACTTCTGATATTCAGTGTTTTTCTCTGTCCCCTCTATTCCCAATCATGTGTCATGAAGATGACTAATAGTTGACTAGTAGTTAAAGCCTTTGGTGACATGAGATACCAAGAATGAAATATGGCAGGAATGGCTACAGTGAAATGCTAAGGCACCCAGGAAATGCAACCAAGCATTCCTTTAGCTATATCTCTGCCTCAGAAGCAAGCACAGTGCCTGGTAATGCCTTTGGCCCACAGACTGCTCCAAGGGAAGTAAAAATAATGATTATGTTGCTCTTAGGCCAGAGTCTGTATTGTTCTATTCAATATAAACATTTAACCCTAGGGTTTCGTGAAACATATTCACCCTCTTTCCAGGCCCAGGTCTCTAAGCGCCTCCTGAAAAGGTGAGTCTCAGGGTAGAGAGGCCTAGGGAACAGAGACACTTCTTGCTCTGTCATTAGTCAGGCTCTCTTAACCTTCTGGGTGTATTTTGCCTTTTGCACCACAGATTTCCAGAGGAGGGTGGTAAATAGAACAATCAAGTCTAGACAGACTTTTAAGCTTAGAGATGTATGTCCAAACATGGGAGATGAGAGGCAGGGCACCCCAGGATGTGACATCTCTGCTTAGTGGGACCCCAAAGCCATTGCCAAGGAAGAATGAGCCATTTACTCAAAAGAAATAGAAGTAAAATCCCAAGGGGGGGTTTACTTAGAGATGGAAAAGATGATAATAATTAACTTTATATCAACACCTTCAATTTACTACAAACCCACTTTCTTTTAACACCAGAATGCTTAAATGCCTTCACAACCCAGTGTTTTTGACCTCCTTGAGGTGTCCTTAAAATGGGAGAAGCCCAGTGCCTCATTTTTTACAGTTGACATTTAATTGTCAGGGGAAAAGGGAAGTGATACCACAGCCCTGTGTCCTGCCTTGTAGGACCAGGTAGGTACCTTAAATATTGCTTGCCACAAGATCAGAGGCACTAAGAGTCTTTCAGCTCTATGAAAGACCAGGGCTGTGATTTAGGGACATGCTCAGATTAAGAGGCTTGAGAGAGAGGAGATTCCATTTTCCTCTACCAATCTCATCAAATTCCTGGCAAATTCCTTAATGTCCTGCAGATGGCACCACTGACAAGGAGTTCTCTACTCATAAGTGCTGAGCTCAGATTTGTGAACTCTGCCCTGGCTGCCACCTTGGAGATACACAACAAACAGGAAGTGATTGACCTGCCATCCCTAGCATTCACGTGCTTGTCACTTTTCTGTTAATTCCTAGAGGCAGCTGGGCCTCATGCTAGACCATTGTAAATTAGGCAGCCACAGGAAACCCCACACCCAAGGAGCTCATAACCTCAGCGCCTGCCTCTAGGGTACTTCAGAGGGTGGGATAGGTATAAAAACATGGCCTTGGGGTCAACATGCCAGTAATGAAGGATGTTGTTGCCAGATACAAAGTTAATAACAAGGAGCTTGATACAAAGTTAGTAACCACCTGATGATGTGAACATAACAATGTAGATACTGGTGTCATGGTGTTTCGAAGGCCAGCTTTTTGCTCTCTGCCATCCCATCCATAAACTGAAATAAATATTCTACCCTACCCATCCTTCAACTGACCAATCTCCAAATTGATAGCATGCTGTAAGTTAGTGTCCAACTGTGATGGAATCAAGCTTATCACCTCGATCCTGCGTGGGGCCTTCAAACACTGTTCTCTCTGCCTATACGTAATACCTTTCCCAACCATAACTAATTCTACCCCCTTTGCCCAGTTAACTCACTTCTCCTTCGATGATAAAAACCCAAAAACTTGAAGACTAGGTCAAACTGAATCATATTTTCTATTACATATTTTTATAGAGCCTTCTACTTTTCTCAAAGCATTTATCATATTTTGGAATTATATATTTATTTATGTGATTATTTAACACATTTACTCACCAGATTTTATAATCTCCTTGTTTATTATGCTTACCTTTGTATCTCCATGCCTAGCTTAATGCTTAGTACTTATACTTAATATTCCAAGAATTAATTTTGAGCGAGAGCAAAGATTCAAACTTTTAATTCTGAAAGCTATCAAACACTGCCCCTCCACTGCCTTCCCCTTCCTCCATCTTTCCCCAGCTGAAAAATCTAAGATGCCTCAAGAAGTCACTACAGGGTGGACAATGACATCAAATGGAAGTGAAAAAGTTAAAGTTGCTGCTCTGTTCTAAAGATTCTTCATAAACAAGAAGAAATCCCTGGCCCAACTTTAGTATCTCATGACACTAACATGTAGGAACTTCTGCTGGCTCACACTGACTAAATTAATGTGTGCCACAAGACAAGCGTGACCCAGTTGTCAGAACAGGCTGATGCTACCATAGACATTCCTTCTACACAACACTGTACAAAGCTAGGTAGGTACATGTTCCCAGCATCCTCTTCCTGGTCACCCTACTATGCACACTGTTATCCAGTTCTATGTACCTCAAGAAGGATATGAACAGTAAAGAGAATTTCCTCCAAGGGGTGAGTGGAGTGGGTAAGTAAGGGGTCTTGGGTAGAGCAACTCAGAGAACTGAGCTTGTTTAGATTGGAAAAGAGAAATCCAGTTAAGAGCTTCTGTCCAGAAATGGTAGCAGATTCATTCCTCAAAATCCTAAAGGGCACAGCAAAGGATGGGAAAGAACATTGCAGCTCACTTTCTAATAATTAGCTAGGACCTGCAAGGGACCAATATGGGCATCCATATTGTGAAGAACAAACAGGTAGAACTGAGATCTCTCTCCATTCTCAGAGCCTAGGATTTTCCAAAATTTCCTGCTATCTCAAGCCAATCTTTCATTATGACTATTCTCTCAAATATTTTGGAAAAGTCAGAGATAGGTAGGGACAAAGGAACAGAATCTCTCAAAGCATGTTTCTTAAACCCTTCCCCTCACCCCTGCCAACAACAAAAAGTTCTTAGATCCAGGGAGGCCTTGACTAACAGGAACCTCTGGTTTCCCTAGTATCCTAGACAAGAGGGCAATTCCAAAGTTGTTGGTCCCATTTCTAGGAATTGGCCTAATTTCCATCAGAGACAAGGAAAAAGGTTTACAGTTTGTCTTATTTTGGGCTGTTATAACAAAACACCATAGACTAGATGGCTTAAACAATAGACATTTATTTCTCACCGTTCTGGAGGCTGAGAAATCTGAGATCAAGGTGCTGGCAGATTCAGTACCTAATGATAGCATCTCTTCTGGTTTGCAGATGGCTCACCTTCTTGCAGTGTCCTCATATGGTTGAGAGAGAAAGCTCTAGTCTCTTTCTGTACTTATAAGAATGTTAGTCACATGATGGGGGCTGTACCCCATGACCTCATCTAAACTCAATTACCTCCCAAAGACCTCACCTCCTAATACAATCGCACTTGGGGGGTAGGGTTTTAACATATAAATTTTGGGGTGGATACAAACATTCAATCCATAGCACAGCCTGTAGTTTTCACCTTAGAGTTGAATGAGTTCTTCCTGAAGACCCAGTAAGTCCTGGGAAGAAAACCACCCTGAAGTTACTAGTCTTAGAGTGAGCAGGAATTTTTCCATATTTATTATGTTTTCTGTGGAAAAATTAGGACATGTAGGTAAGCAAAGAGAAAATGAAAATAACCCATAATCTGAATGGAATGTTTCTGAAATCTTTGTTGTAAGAAAAAGGCAACTTTTCTGACCCTCTCCTGCCCCAGTCACTTCTAGGAGTGGGTGCCCCAGGGTTTTCTGTCTGCTTTTCTCAAGGTGCTATTTAGCTATAAGTCATCATCATTTCAAAGCTCAAAGGTGGACTCACAGGAAGAAGTAGAACAATGAACCCTTTAGATACAGGTGGAGGGTGCCAGGGCTCTTGAGGATATTGAAGTTTTAGTTTCTATTACGCTGAGTATCTAAGCAGTTTAGTAATGAGGGGAATACAGAAGTGGGTAGATATATTTACTAAGAGGTAGAATATTGGGGGAAAAGGAAGCTTCAGAACCAGACAGGCAAAGTTCAAACCCCAGCTCAAGCACTTACTATTGTAGGTCCTTGGATAAAATTACTTAATCTCCTTGAACTGATTCCTCATTTACTACAAAAATAGTCTACTTTGTAGGATCCTTGTGACATTGCATAAACCAATCTATGTTAAGTATCTGTTAATATTTACCACTTAGTGGAGGCTCGATTTGGATTATTTCCTTCTCTGTGTTGCTTGAAAATATTGAAATTTACTCTACAAAGTGGCCCCTTCTCTAATAAGAACGGGTAACTAATCTCCTGGGCAGATAGAATCCACAAACATCGAGTGTTTGCTGTGAGAACTGCACTGAGTTAAGTATTGAGATTGTTGACTGAAAAATAATATCGACTAGGTATTTCATCACCAAAAAGGACTTATTCAGGAAAAAGAAAGGGTTGCAACCCAGAGCTAGATGCACACTCTGGCCTGTGTGCCAAGATGAGGGAGGCATTTATATAAGAGAAAAGGAAGTTAATGGAAGGGAAAGTAAGAACCATAGATCTTCACTGTAAACGAAATTCTTTCCATAGAGTTCTCTCCTGTAGGGTTCTTGCAATTAGGCAGGGTGCAAAAACTTCCATAAGCCCTAGCTGCTCCCATAGACTTTCCCCAATTGATTATGTTTGCTTCATTCATCTTTATCAGGGTTGAAAGGAAAGAGGTGAATTGTAGCCAAATACAGGTTTCTAGCCCTCTAAGAGGAGGGGAAAGGAGAAAAGACATAAATGGAGGTAAGGTTAAACCATCTAAAAAATTTAAATAACAGCTCGAGATAATGAATGTTATGAAACTGCATATATGCCTACTTGTTCATTGCCCACTGAACTATACAGCTGGATGTTGCTTTGAGAGTTTAGAAGAGGTGGAAATACCTTCAAGAAAAGATAGAAGAAAAGACATTATTTGCGTTGAGCCTTGGAAGTAGATAGGATTTGGACAAAGGGAGATTTGGTAAGTTTAAAAAGAGGTTGTGTAGTCTTTTTGCAGTGTTCTGAGTGGTGATTCAGTAAACAAGAGAAGCTTTCCCTAATTCTAAACAGGCATTGGAAAGAAAGCTACTGTACTTCCAATGAATTCGTAAGCAAGGACTGAAGAACTTGTGAACAAATAAATCAGATTGCTGCTGGGTTCAAAACTCTTTTCTTTAGGAAATCTTCTAGATGGTTTCTCTCTGTTCTGAGCTTGAAATTGTCTTACACTATTATGCAGTTCCAAGTTCATTTGTTTATAGATATTTTGCCTTTTAAAGTTCACTTCAGTTATACGTATCTGTATAGTACATTCTGGATGATGCCTTTTAAATTTCACTTCAGTTATACGTATCAGTATAGTACATTCTGGATGATGCTAATTTTTAAGCAGAATCTATGTTAACCAGTTGTTGTAAGAATCAGATATAATAGTCTGTGACTCAAGTGATGTCACAACACTTTGTGAACTGCAAAGGACCATGAACATTAGATTCATAGATTTGGAAGCAATCTGAAGGGTCTTCTAGTTTTGCAATGAGATCGAGTGTAGCCCAGGTTGACAATGCTAGAACCAGAACCCAGCTCTTCTGATTATTAGCAATGCCTGCCATCTTTTCTCACTACATTTGTAATACATGTGTATTAGGTCCCAGGCTAAGGAAATAACCATGTTTGAGATATGGACAAATACGGGAGTTATACAGAAAATAACCTCACAAGATGATCTGATCATAAATTCCTAAATGGGCAGGTCACAATAGGTAGTCATGCCTCAGGCATATAACTTTTTTAGTAAGTTTATCTTTGCCTTAGGCAGGCCCTGTCCATCCTTTTTGTGCATCTAGGTTAACACACCTTTGAAGTAAGCTTAACCATCCTTAAGAAAGCACGTAATCTTGTTAACTACCTATAAGCCAATTCCTGCCTTGCTTTCTCCCTCCTTAATTTCAAATGCATAAAAGAAACTTTAAAACTGTCATAAGTTTTGGCTCAGATAAACTACTAAAAATTCTTTACGGGTTTGGATGTTCTCATGTCAGCAAAACCAAATATGATTCCTTTCCTTTAGAAGCCTAACGGGGGTGGGGTGGGGGACAAACAAATGCAAACAAATTAAGGCAATTTGTAATAAATAATATGACAAAAATAGGTTGCTTTAAATAAGGTAGTGGAGGGATGGGGAGACTGCTCTGAGCAGATAACATTTAAGTTCAAACCTGAAGGAAACAGGGCCAGCCAAAAGTGAATTGAGAAGGAGGAGGAGGAGACAACTGTTCCAGGCAAAGAAAACAGCAAATGCAGAGTCCTGAGGAAGGCCAAAGTGAGGATGGTACTTAGTTGAAACAGTAATAAGGGGACAGCTCACAGGTCACTAACTCAATTGTCAGCTGGGCTGACAATTTGAATGGAAAAATTGGTGAGACATAAGCGCTTGCCTGAGTAATAGGGGCCGTGGAAGGCTGTAGTAATACTTCCTGTTCCATCTACAGAGCCACATGTCCTTGTTGCCCAGATCTTCTATTTAAGAGGCAGAAATCTGAATTTTCAAGGTGTCATCTCCTGATCATTAAATGCCGAAATGTGTTAAAAACACTGTGAGCCAAACAAAACATAGCACATCTAATGTAGCCCAAAAGCCACTGTGTTGCAACCTCTGTAGGCTTACTTTAAGGCAGGTGAATTTACAAGTGCAAACGGATCACTGTTGAGGGGTTTGAGCAGGGACAAGATCTGATTTATGTTTTAATAAGATCATTAAAGCACATAGGCTTGAAATTAATATCTGAGAAGTGTTAAGCACCAGAACCTCCTCTCCCTGACAAGCTGTAAGTTCCTCCAGGGCAGGCAGGGCCTTGATCCATTCATATTTATTCCTACAAAACACTCAGTAGACCTAAGCCACCACTGTCTTCTCATTTCCTTGTAGCAGAGCCAAGTCCCCCCAGCCAGTTATCTTCTCTTTGAAACTGTGTCTATCTACTGTCCCTCATCTGAGTTGTTACTTTCAAGTTTGGTTGCTGAGAGGGAAATCGGCTCTGGAGGCTCTCTCATTATCTTGCTATTGCCAAAGACAGATATGTATGTATGTATGTATGTATGTATGTATGTATGTATGTATGCAAATATGTGCATTTTATTTCCTAAGGTTCTATGACAAATCAGTGAGGAAACAGAAGAGATAAAAATAACTTACCCAGAGGAGTTACAACGGTACAGAATTCAGTTGTTAATTCTGGCCCTGACTCTTACAGATAGTAACTGGATGCAGCCTAATGCCTTTGGACTTGGCCTCTTATTCTTCATTGGGGGGCTTTGCAAAACTCAGCCCTTCCTTTGAGTTTCTCTGCGCTGCTCCAATTTAGAGGAAGTGTTCAACTTCCTCTAGGTGGGACTTTTCAAACAGTACTTATGCCATAGTCGCAGGAAAGTAACTTGCATTCTAATTTTGTGACCCTGGGCACAGGACAACCTCTCATCTTCTTCTAATCTCTAAAATACTAATCACAACACGTTGCCCTGTACGTTTGCATGATATAAAAGTCATATAAAGTCTATAAAGTGAATGTCAGTCACATAGGTCAGCTAATGTTTGATTCAGCCCCACTTGGCAATGATCCCCTGGGCATTTCCTCACAAAGTTTCAGAAGTTTTATTCAGTTTTCTTTAGTATTTGCTCTAGCACACACTTGGCCATCCACAAAAATGACTGAGTGAAAACTCCTGGGGGCGAAGGGGGCCCTCACTCCAACATAAACCCATTCAGAAAATGTTGCTACGGGCCTTGGTTTTCTGGGCAGCGGCACCTTTCAGAAGCCCCAAGAAGCTCTCACATCCTGGCTGGCTTGCTCCAAATGGTTCATTTAACCACGATCAAACTAAAATTTGTGTCGCTACTAAAGTGCAGGAATACTCACCTGTCATCTATGGGAAGTGAGAGAGACGGTTGGTTTTAGAAGGAGCAGCAATTGGCTTCAAAGATCCGCCTCTTTTCGCCCGGCAAGCCTATTAGCGTTCCTCTAGCGATGAGCGGCAGTTCCCCAGGAGCCAATGAATTACGCTCTCTAAAAGGAACACGCCCATCCCTTGTGTCGTCACTCGGTCTCCAGTAAAATAGAACCCGGACGGTCGCTTCCTCGTAGCCAGCCGGGTGGCGGGTGTTTGCGTTGAAACGTGACCGAGGCCCGACCTTAAAGGGGAGGGAGCAGGGGGCGGGGGAAGGGACACTTTAAAGCGAGGCCCGCTGGTGCCTGCCCCTTTAAGGGCGGGGCGTTGAGAAGACTGAATCTGAACCTCAGATTACCCCGGTTTCCGTCGCAGGCTGCGAAGAGAGGCTCCTCGGCTGGGTCCGGGTGCTTGGCGGCGGTGGCTTCATCCCCGCTAGTCCTACCCGGGCCCGGAGACACCCTTGCCCCAGTCATGCTGAGCAGAGTATGGAAGCAGCTGACTACGAAGTGCTATCTGTGCGAGAGCAGCTGTTCCACGAGAGGGTCCGCGAGTGCATTGTGAGTGCCGGACGGGGCTGGAAGGGTAGGACCGAAGTGGGGAGAAGCACGGGTGTAGAGCGAGAAAGGAAGAAGTTAGGGTCAGAATGTGACCACCTGATCTCAGAGCTTTGTCAGACTCTGCCTGGACCAGGGTTGAGGGACGAAGAGCCCTGGCCTGACAGAAGGACCTGTACCCCGGCTAGCTAACCCCTAGATCGGATCTACTGGGTAGCTGAGCGATAAACAAAGCCAGTCGATTTCCGTTCCTCCCATCTACACGCCCCTCCCCCCGCCCGCCGTTCTGTTCCCCACCTCCAGCGGTGTTCTGGACATGGGTCCTCGTGTGTCCAAGAGTCTGGTGAGTCTGCCCATCTTAGTCGGATAGTCCGAGAGGGATGATTTGCATTTAACCGCCCCCGCCTCCCCAACCCAACCGATGTTTACAGAAGGAGAAATGAGCAGGGGACGTTGGTGGATCTTCTTCCACTTTGGAAGAAGGGACTCTTGCTGGGTGGATTCTACTGGGTAGAGATGGAGAACTAGTAAGACCCTCCCACCCCCCTTATTGGTGTTTGTTAGAAATCCTGCAAGCTGTGGGTCCTAGCTATCTAGCCATTGAGGGATCTCTCCTGTGAGTGGTTCCCCCCAGGGCTCTATCTGGCCACCTTCCTTACTCCCTCACTGCCACCTAGACCAACAGCTGAACTTGTCCCAGCAATGGACTCTACTTCTGGGCTGGAGCACTCAGTGGTGCTTAGGAAATTGAATCTTCCTCAGGCCTATTTTGAACTCTGTATACTAAATGGGAAAGAAAAGAGGAAGGTTTGGAAGAAGAGAAATGTCCATTTTTCTCAGGCTGAGCTCTAGTCTGCCCTGGGCAGCCTCAGATTGGAGGAGGGGTAAAGTAAGCCATGACTTAATAGATCTGCCTTTATCTGTGAGGACTGAAAAATAGGGAGTATATCAGTCTGTTCATGGAACATCAGCTCTACTTTCAGGAAGCCTTCCTGGTGTATCCCTTAGTGGATAGTCCCAGATGGCAGGGTTGGGCATATCATGGAGACTCGCCCAGTCCTTGAGAACAGAGAGGGATGAGACCTTGGACAGAGAAGCAGCCTCCTAGATGTCTCCCCTATCCTTTAGCCCCATTAGCTCAGGACATCAATGCTGGCCAAGGGCAGCCTGAAGGCTTCTGGTACCTCCTCCACCTGGCTCTCATCCCCTGCTCTAGAGAAGGACCTAGCCTCTGCTGGAACTGCGTGGAACTCTAGCCTGACCTTTTGAGCCCTCCCACCTTCCTGGCTATTACACAAGCCCAGGGCAGAGCACTAGGCTGTAAAAATCCTGCAGTTACAATCTGAGTGGCTCATTTTATTTTGCTTCCCTAATGCCGAAAGCTACAACTTTGTCCTAGGTCCATGGATCTCTTGAGGTCTCTATGACTTCTTTCCTCTTTGTGTAGATAGTTGTATGCAGATTTCTTTTGGGGTCAGTTCCCCTTGGGGACTAGAGGACCCATGAGATGGATCCTGCCTTCTTGGCTTACTTCAAATGCAATAATGTCTCTTCTTAAGACACCCTGGTGGTTGTGGAGCCAAACCGAGCAGTGGCTTCTCCCCTGATCAATAGCCCCTTACTTGGGGTAGGGTAGGGATGCATGCATGTTCAGAGTAACCTGGCCAAGTCCTGCCTTAACTGTCAATTGGAGGTCCACTCACCCAGGAGCTTGGGTCAGGCTCTGAGAGACCTGACCCTAGAGTAGGCCTAGCCTTTCTCTTTGTAGAGGAAGTCATTTGAGGTAGGGACCAGGGATTGACAGCCCTTAAAGGGGCTGATGCTGACTCTAGAAACTTTGTAGATGTTGGGCCCCAACTAAGGCCTATTTTTAGGGGCAGAGGATTAAATGAAGCTCTGATGAGGCCCAGAGCAGACTTGATTTTTCAGTGCCCCTGAATAAACACAGAGTAGAAATTCTGACTTTATCTAGAAACGTGATTCCTACTTATTCTTTTCTGGAACTTGAGTCGAGGTAGCAGCAGGGGTAGAGGGAGTGAGGTTGGAATGCCAGGACAATGCAGACATCTTCCCCTCATACTTTCTTCCCCTTCCACTGAAGTGCTAGGAGTATATTTCCTCTGGTTCTGTAGCCTGTTTCAGGTGTGTATACATGTGCATCTCTAGTTTTCTCTGCCCATTTACCAACCAGGGTTTTGCTAAACTATTTTCTCCCAGGAAAATCCTTGTAGGGCTGGACATGGTGCCATTTCCCCAGGTGCATGAGACAGCCCCTGACTAGTGCTTCCTAGAGGCCCCTGAGGCCCTGACTAGAAGAGAGTACCAGAGAGAAAGATGGAACCCCTGGAAATATGGAGCCTTGTTTTGGGGAAGTGACCCTGTGGAATTAACATAGAGGCTATTGGGGCTGTGGAATGTGCTGAGAATTAGAGCTTCTCATCCCAATTCACGTTCTGCCACAGATATCAACACTTCTGTTTGCAACACTGTACATCCTCTGCCATATCGCCCTGACCCACTTCAAGAAGCCTGCTGAGTTCACCACAGGTACCTGTGACTTCCCTCCCTTCTGCCTGCCCTCTGCCAGTGTTCTTGTTGCCATAGGGCAGCCTCAGGAGAATGGGCCTATGGTGCCTGCTGGGAAAGGAGAGGTGGCTGTTCTGGAGCCTCTGCTTCTTCTGCTTTCCTACCTCCACAGGCAGGGACATGGTGGTATAGTAGAAAATCTAGATAAAAGTGTCCACAACTAGTAAAGCCACTGGGCAAATCCTGGAACTTTTCTGACCCTCCGTTTCACCTTTTGCAAAATGGGCCTAACAGTCTATCTAGTCCATTGTTAATGTGTGGACCAAATGAGATGGTTAATGTGAAAGCCACCCTCTGTGAACCTAAAGTGGGCAACTGCACAAGCTCTGTCATCTCTTCTCCTAGTGCTCTCACCCAGGACCCTGACCACGGAGGCCCCGCAACCTGGTGATGGCAGCTTTTCTCTTTACAGAGAACTTGAGTATTAGAGCTTTCCTTCCTGTAGGCATTGTGTGACAGGGGAACACATTTGCCCCAGTTCTTAGCCCCAACCTGTCCAG
Organism: Pteropus alecto; assembly: GCF_000325575.1. Taxonomy (NCBI): domain Eukaryota; kingdom Metazoa; phylum Chordata; class Mammalia; order Chiroptera; family Pteropodidae; genus Pteropus; species Pteropus alecto. The sequence goes on from NW_006439717.1 coordinate 1,280,143, forward strand.
ATCATCCTGTCCTGGCCCTAGCCTTTTCTCCCCTCTGGATGGCTTCATGAGCCTCCACCCAAGAAGGCAGCTACTTCTCAGTATAATTCTCCTGGGGACTTTCTCTGTGAATCTCCCTTCTCCCTACTCCCTGCATTTCCCTTCACTGTACCCAGCCATTTATGTAACCAACCTCACAGAGCTTACAAAGAGGAACCTGTGATGGGAGAGATCATGAGGAGGGAGGGAAGCGAGGGAGTTTCTGGCCCATACTCTTGCCACCTGGGACCACTGATCTTTAAGCTGCCACCTTGGCCAGAGAATAGGTTGCGGAGTTCATAGCATGAGCTCTCTCAGAGCCTCCTGTCCAGCTCTGCCTCTGGGTGCATGCCCTTCTTTCTGGGGGCAGGGAAGGGGCAAAAGGGCACACTGCAACACGGATTGTTTCCAGAGCTGCCTACTGATGTCCTGCGTCTTTCCCATGCCTCTGTCTCTTGTAGTGGATGATGAAGATGCCACAGTCAACAAGATTGCGTAAGTGTCACCTGAGCACCTGGCACCAGTAGCCTTTAGAAGCTGAGACCTAGTGAGGCCTTGGAGCTGGTGGGGACAGGGAGAGTGGGCTGTCACAAAGTGAAGAGAGAGTTTCTGCTTCCACCCCATTTCTGGCTTCTTCCGGGTTTACCCCACCCTGGGGACGCATAGGAAAGCTGCTCTTCCTGTCTTCCTGGTTAAGCCAGGAGCTTCTGGGATCCTTATGGCCACGAACTGTTAGCTGGGGCCTGAGTCACCGGAAATGGCTCTAGCGTGGCTTCACCTCTCAGCAGCCATTGGGAAGGGAGTAGGGTGGGATGCAGACTGATGGACACAGAACAAGAGATGGGGAAGGTGGAACCCCTGAAGGAAGGGCATGCTTGATTCTAAGTGGATGGCTTTTACTCTAGGCTGCTGTTATTCACTAGCCGGTATAGAGAAAAATACAGAAATGACCCCTCTGGATCAACAGATTACAAGAAGGCAATCCCTCCCTTTTTTATCAAGTAGATAAAAGTGTCCCTTCTTTTCAGCTGATGCAGCCCAGAACACAGACCTTAGCTATAGAGCTTAGTTTCAGCTCCCTTTTCCCCCTTGGCCTTCATGCCTTTGTGCAGGGCATAGCCATATGGGGTGACTCTACTCTTATCTGGGATGAAGAAGGCAGGCTCAGAAATTCACATCTCTGAGCAGAGAAGAGAAGCCAGGCCCCTTAGCTTGGCATCATGCCTGGTACACCCTACAGGCATGTGTGGGAGTATCACATTCCTGGGGACAGTCTGGGCAACTGACATGGCAAGTGACCAGGTTCCCATGAATGCCTGAGATATGCCCATCCCATGTGCAAAGGCTTCCCTGAAGGTAAAGAGCTAGCAGGGAGGGTGGGAAGTGGGTAGAGCCCCAGCTGGACGATGGCTACTTTCCTAGGTATGTCACTGCTACAGCTAGTTACAGGAGAAACCACAGGTGCCTACAGGGATAAATGGGGCTTCTTGGGCCCAGGGAAGTGAGTGTCTGAGCTAAGCAAGGGCTTCCCCTTCTTTGCCCAGGCTTGAGCTCTGCACCTTTACCCTGGCGGTCGCCCTGGGTGCTGTCCTGCTCCTGCCCTTCTCCATCATCAGCAATGAGGTGCTGCTCTCACTGCCTCGGAACTACTACATCCAGTGGCTCAACGGCTCCCTCATCCATGGTGCGTGGCTCCTGGCAGGCACAGACAGCTTTGGGCTCATCAGTTAAAATCACCCCGTCCCTGGCTCCCTGACCATATGATTAGCCCCCAGTGGGTTGGGCCTTCCCTTTCCTGACCACTTCTGCCTTTCCTTTTTTGCTCTAGGCCTTTGGAATCTTGTTTTTCTCTTCTCCAACCTGTCCCTTATCTTCCTCATGCCCTTTGCGTACTTCTTCACTGAGTCTGAGGGCTTCGCTGGCTCCAGAAAGGTGAGTAGGGGATACATCAATCAATCTAGGCAGGAAACAGAGTTCCACTCAGATGGTTCAACTGAAGAGATTTTAATGAAGAGACTATTTGCAGAGGTTTACTCGGAGTTGAGGGGACCAACAAAGAGTTTGAGGTGCTAGTGACAGCAGGAAGTCATTACCATCCCTAGGCCTATGGGAGCAGAGAGAAGAAATAGCTTCCGAAACCCACTGGTAGGTGAAGCTGAGAAGGTGTGGCTGCCCAGCAGAGGAGCTGCTGGTCCTTCCCACTGGGCAAGCTGAACAGGAAACCAGAGGAAAAGAGCTTGTATAATGCAGACTTCAGGGGTCAGCTTCCCAGGTCAAGATAAGGATAGGGAAGGGATCTGGGGAGGGGGTTTGCAAATGAAGAATATTGAGGATGGGGAACAGCCCCAGATTGTAGGTAGGAGGACAGAGTGATTTAGCAGAATAAGAGGGAAATGCCCTCCTCTGTCTCCCAAAGGAGGTCCTCTTTGGTTCCCTCAGCCAGGCTGCCATCTCCAGTGTTTCCTTCCTTCTCCACACTGCCCTGATGTTAACCCCTACCACCACCACCATCAATTGCCTTCTCCCGTAGGGTGTCCTGGGCCGGGTCTACGAGACGGTGGTGATGTTGATGCTCCTTACTTTGCTGGTGCTGGGCATGGTGTGGGTGGCATCAGCCATTGTGGACAACAACAAAGCCAGCAGGGAGTCACTCTATGGTGAGAGGACCAGCTTCCTTCCCACCCTCCAGGCTGAGTGGCTCTTCAGGTGGCTGATGTTCTCTAGCTTGGGCCCAGGGAAAGTTGGAGAGGGTTGAGATCATCTCCATTAGACTGAAATTTCAAAACGATGGACTTCAGGCCAGATCCAACCTGCAGAAATGTTCCATTGGGCCCATGCAATGATTTAAAAATATGTGTCATTTGCTGACATGTTAAAGTTGGGAGGTTTCACATTACTATCCAGATCTCTGGCTTTGCTTGACAAGGTTGACATCTGGCCACATTTGTTCCCAGTGACTGGGACCGAATAGCAGTTGTACCCTTTAGGTAGAGCTTAGGATCTCCATTTTGCTATAGTCCCTGCCACTCCCTCATCTGCTGACACAGGCCAGCTTTCCTGATTTGCATTACTTACCTAACCCCCGTAGGCTTTTGTATTAATGTCCTTAGCCTAGTTGCTGAGGCCTGTCAGCCCCAGTAAACCAAAAGAGATGAGCTTACTGTACCTCTTTTTTCACCCTTAGACTTCTGGGAGTACTACCTCCCCTACCTCTATTCCTGCATCTCCTTCCTTGGGGTCCTGCTGCTCCTGGGTGAGTGTTCAGAGTTGGGACGGAATGGGTAAGGTCCTTGAGCCAGATTCACCAGGATGGAAGGAGAGAGAATGGAGGGGTGGGTAGGGGAAGTGGTAGAGAGAAGACTCTGGCAAGTGACTGGCTCCTGTCCCCACAGTGTGTACTCCGCTAGGTCTCGCCCGCATGTTCTCGGTCACTGGGAAGCTGCTGGTCAAGCCCCGGGTATGTAGTGCTCATTGCCCCTTGATCCTGTGGGATGAGCTTCCTGCAAAGCTGGAGCCAAACAACGAAGCAACCCTACAGTTGTGTAGTGCACATCTTGCAGAGAGCCACAGCCTTTGTTGGCTTCTGTACCCTTCACCACCATCATCTGGAGCTGCTTACCAGATATGCAAAGCAGAAAACAAGGCAGTTGGGAGGGATGGGTAAAGTTGCTGGCCACGAAGTTGTGAATGAAGGGTAGGGGAAGGAACGGGGCTATAAAGCCTTGAGAGGACAATGTGCTTCTGTACCCTTTGGGTCTGGGAGTTTCTAACATTTAGTTCCACCTTTTCCTCTGCTTCCAGCTGTTGGAAGACCTGGAGGAGCAGCTGTACTGCTCAGCCTTTGAGGAAGCAGCTTTGACCCGCAGGATTTGCAGTGAGTTGCAATTCTTCTTAGCTGGAATGATGGGCATGGCTTGGGCAGGGGCAGTACCATCTTCTCTGTCCTCAGATCCCACTTCCTGCTGGCTGCCTTTGGACATGGAGCTGCTACACAGACAGGTCCTGGCTCTGCAGACACAGAGGGTCCTGCTGGGTATGTGGGTTGGTAGAGATTAGGATACCTGGGTTTTCCCAAGTTGAGTAGCCCCTTGTTCTAGGCCCTTGCTAACAGCTTCCCATCCCTGCATAGAGAAGCGACGGAAGGCCTCAGCCTGGCAGCGGAACCTGGGCTACCCCCTGGCCATGCTATGCTTGCTGGTACTGACGGTGGGTATACCAACCTTGGTGGAGGTAGGGAGTAGTAGGCCCTTGAGTACTTTAGGCCTTCTCAGGGAAGAGGGAGGAGATGTGAGGACCTGGTTATCCTCAATAATAGTAGTTGCCTTTCACTGAGTGCCTACTTTGTGTCCTACCCTGTGCTGAGCACATCAACCCTCATTTTGTAGATAAAGAAACAGAAGATGAGTTTGCCCAAGGTCACACAGGGCTACTGAGTAGTTATGAAGGTTTGCTCTGGGGTGAAAATAAGGATTGAAATCTAGTCTATCCTCCTACTTGCCACAACTTGGACTTGAGAATAGGTCTTATCAGTCTGGAGGAAAAGGTCCATTTTTCTCTTTAGTCTTTTTGCAATCTTTCTACTTGGAGAGGGTGCATTTTATAATACCTTCGATGGTGCTCTGTTGCTAGCACTGGCCTTGAGGAGGTCCCACACAGCTAATTAGAAACTGAAAATGTTGGACGAGAGTGTCCGCTCTTAACATTTCACTCTGGATACAGCTGTGGGTGAGGCAAGGATGGGAATCTGTGACCTTGCCTCACACAGGGCCTATCTGTGCTCATTGTGGCCATCCACATCCTGGAGCTGCTCATTGATGAGGCTGCCATGCCCCGGGGCATGCAGGTATGGGGCTGTCCTCCCACTGTGTCTTTTAGGGACAGTCCTAGAAAGACTGGGGTGGGGAGCAGAAGCTGAGGTCAGAGGGAAGCCTGGGTGTTGGGTGGTACTGATGGTGGGGAGTGTTCCACAGTGACACTGCTCCATCTCTCAGGATGCCTCCCTGGGCCAGGTCTCCTTCTCCAAGCTGGGCTCCTTTGGTGCCGTCATTCAAGTTGTACTCATCTTGTATCCTTCTGGAAACCCACCATTGCCTGTCTCCTGAGTCTGTCTCCTCTGGAACTCTGGGCAGAGCTCTGTTGGGAGTGATGGGAAGGGGAGAGGGGGCAAGTCTTCACCAACTCGAAGTTCAGAAATAAGGAAAAGACTTGTTTTTGAAAAGAGGACTGGGGTAAAGGGGTCCATCCCCTTTGAGATGAGGCATTAATCCTTGGAAACTGGCTAGTTCTTCCCTAACCCCAGTGGCAGTTATCTGATGGTATCCTCGGTTATGGGATTCTACAGCTCTCCACTCTTCCGGGGCCTGCGGCCCAGATGGCATGACACAGCCATGACTCAGGTAGCTGGGCAGGAGTAAAAGAAGCTTCCTGGGGGCCTGGATGGGGACTAGGTGCTGGCACCTCTGCTACCTTACCTCCCTTTCCTTATTCCCACCCAGATAATCGGGAACTGTGTCTGTCTCCTCGTTTTAAGCTCAGCACTTCCTGTCTTCTCTCGAACCCTGGGTAAGTAGCAAAAGGAGGTAAAGAAATTGGCTTTTTTTGAGTACCTCCTGGTGCTAAGCAAGCACTTTATGTACATGCTCTCCCTAAGTTCCACAACAAACCTACGAGGAGGTAATTAACCCCATGATACAGATGGAGAAACTGGGGCTCTGTAAAATGCCTATGCTGAGCTTCAAAGTAGTGTTGCTTCAAGGCTTATACTTTATCCACTTGCTACTTTCACAGCCTCCCCTATTTATATCCATTTTTTGGTGGAAAGATACCACTTTTCCTCAAATCTTTCTTTGGGCTGGATCATCTAATAAACACTCTCATTTTAAAGATGAGAAACAGAGAAGCTAATTGATTTTACCCAGTTATACAGCTAGTTTGAGGCAAGACCAAGTCAGGCTAGAACCCTTGTCTTCTAAACCCCAGTTGAGTGCTTTTTCCACACATAGGGGCGTCTCCCGTCTTTAGAGCTATGATCTAAAGTTACGTGGTAAAAATGCTCCAAAGCGTAACTAGTTCACCCCAAGGTAGTATGAGAATTGCAGTAATTCCCCCTCCACCACATCATCATCCATGTATCATAAGTGACTTAGAATTTAAATGACTTCTATTTGGTTCTTATGTTTATACCCTCTCCCCTATATGTTTGTACTTAAACCATGAGGATTTAGTAGCAAACTAGGTCCAGCAGTTAGTTCCTTCAGGTTGTATGCAGGTGGGAATATTTAAATGGGGGAAGGCCCCAGAATTTTTATTTATGATGATATTATTATTATTAAGGGCTCAGTATGTGTTAGAATAGTGCCTGGCACATATAGTGCTTTATGTGTACTATCTTGTTTAATTCTCATAGTTCCACTGTTTTCTCTACTTTTTAGTTAAGGGAACTGAGGCACAGATGTTTAAGGAATTTGTCCCAGATCACACAGTTAGTTGGGGTGGAGTTTAGATGTGAACGAAAGCAGCCTGATCAGAGTCAGAGCTCTAAGCCTCCACAAGGCTGTCTACTAAAAAAGCACTTGGAGACCAGCTTGTAGGTTCCTGACCCAGGAACAAGTGGCAGGCCTAGGGAGCTCCTCAGGACACCTGGAGCCAGAGGGGACCCCATTGGAGGAGAAGATGCCAAACTCTGGAAGGGAAGTTGGAAAAGCTGATACTTTTCTTCAACAGTCCTGAACTGCCTCTGAGACAGAGCTTGGGAGGTAGGAATAATTAACACATTGGCAAGGTCAATTTATCAGCTGCAGTGTTGAGCTGTGGCCACCAGGAGGCAGCAGAAAGCTAGGCACTGAGCCAGAGAGGTGCTGAGGAGCCCATATCCCACCCTGGTCTTTGTACTTCAGGGCTCACTCGCTTTGACTTGCTGGGTGATTTTGGACGCTTCAACTGGCTGGGCAATTTCTACATCGTGTTCCTCTACAATGCAGCCTTCGCGGGCCTCACCACTCTTTGTCTGGTGAAGACCTTCACCGCAGCTGTGCGGGCAGAGCTGATCCGGGCCTTTGGTAAGAGAGAGTGGAGGGTGCAGGCTGGGGGGGTGATTGTGAAGTGGAGCCCTCTGGAACAGTGGCATGTTCTCTGCTTTGTTTGTCACCTCCCTCATCTACCCATTCTGTGGCCTATTTATCTTATCCCAGAGGACTGGACCTATGCTTTACTTTTGACTGCCCACCTCCCCTCTTTTCCAGGGCTGGACAGACTGCCATTGCCCGTCTCCGGTTTCCCCCGGGCATCTAAGAAGGCCCAGCACCAGTGACCTCCAACTGGGAGTGGGAGGGAGAAAACTGGACACTGCCATCTGCTGCCCAGGCTTGGAGGGGCACCCGGGAGTGGTGGAACTTAGGAACTTGAATCAGAGAGGGTGGGTGGCAGAGGGGCACAGCTGCACTGTTGCATTACCTGAGCCAGAGTTTGGGACCAGGCCTCCCTGTTTTTCCAGACTTAACTGTGGGCCTCAGCATAGGGTGGGGCTGAGTAACTGGATCTGGCTGCTGGTCCCAAATCCGTTTACACATCAATCTGCCTCACTGTTATTCCGGGCCATGCCCATAGCCATGTTTACATGTTTACATGATTTGATGTGCAATAGGGTGGGGTTGGGACAGGGGAGGGACTGAGCGGGAGCAGACTTGGGAGGCAGATTGTCTCTCTTTGCCTCTGGCCCAGAAGAACCTAAGCACTGTGCTATCCTAGAGGGGCTTTGGACCGCTGGAGAGACGAGGGCATGGGGAAGAAGAGGCCACAACCATCAGCAATAAAGTTGATCCCAAGGTTTGCTTTGGTTTTTTAAAGGACCTGCCTCTGTGTCTGTTTGAACAGCCTTGCTCTCACAAGTCCTGAGTCTACCAACTGAGAAACAGAGGGGTCCTGCCCACCATCCTTTGCTTTTCCCTCCATCTGCATTCTTAGTGTTCTTTGGGACTTGCATCTGATGTTAGACCATACAGTGGGAAACTCCTCTCCTTTAGCCTTGCCTTAAACTGGCTGGTCCCCTGACTCTTCCTTATATGCCTGGCCTTGGTGTTGGGGGTAGGTGGGCATAGCTGTAGGAATAGAATAATATTTCCCTGTATACACACACCCTCAGCACTATCCTCCCTGACTGACTATTGGATGTGGAATAAAAGAACTAGCTGATAAAGGTTTGTGATCCACCTCAGAGAAGAACCTAATTCCATCTTTCCAGAGGCTCTCAGTGCCCTGAATACTATGCAAGCCCCCTGCTATGTTGAGGCTAGTGGCAGTTTCTGCTCAGGGTTATGCAGATTGTGCATTGCACAACTTCTAGGGCCAACATTCACCTTGTAGTCTTATGTATAGTTACTATGAATATTTTTCTGACAAATGGCAGTCAGGTGTCTTGATGAAGGGGTGCTTTTTTCTAATATAAAAGTGCTATGAGTGCTAGCCATGGAGGTGAGAAGTGAATATGGAATACAAAAAGTGTAGGTGCCACAAATACTTACTATAGGCTAGGCACTTAGCTGTGGGGATACATGATAAACAAGTTTGTGCTTAAGAATTGCTTTGCCTACTATATGTGGCACAATTCTAATGCTGTACCACAATGAATGGCAAATTATTGGTTCTCAAAACAAGTGGGCAGTATCAGGACATCAGGGAAGGCTTCTTAGAGAAAGTGATTTCTAAACCTTAGATTGGTGGGTGAAGTGTCCCCAGGCTCAAAACCTCTGAGATGAGACCTAAGTGGCTGGAAGCAGAGCCCCCAAGGTGTCCAGAGGGACAAGGCTAGAGAGGTGACTAGGTGAGAGCTAAAAGAAAGTGATCATTACCGTGTTAGGGACTTTAAGCACCAGCAACTTCCAATTAACAAGTTATTTGAAAAGAAGGAGCTGTTGGGTGTCTGGTAGGGACAAAAGAGGGGCAAGATTTTGAAGTCCTAAACCAGACTAACTACAAAGCTCTGTTCCTGATTCTGCGGGAAGCCCCCAGCAGAAGGCTGCAAAGCGACTAGGGAAAATGACCCGCTGGTACCTATCCCTTCCCATCCTGGTTACTGCTGATGAGGAAGGATGGAAATGGTGGAGGTTTGGGAAGGACCACTGAGAAGGGAGGCTGTGGTTGTATGACCAAAGAGCTTGACTGGCCTTGAGCAGAAAGTGGAACCCATACTTACTGGATGGTAGCAGAAGACATGGCCTGCTAGGGTACCTTTGGGAGAGCAAAGGTCCAATTCAAGTATCAGAGGAGTGTGATTTGGTGCCAAGCTTAGGACTGGAGATAGAAGGATGCTTATCCAGGCAACAGAAGACTGTAAAGCTACTAGGTTTTCCTAGGCAGGTGACTGCCTGGTTTCCAGAATGGGACACACTCCAGTCACTAACTGGACCGGCGGTGACCGGCTAGAGCCCCCGCCCTGGTGGGAGGGGGCGGGCCGGTCCTGGGCGAAGGGCAGGGGGCGGGGCCAGGGGCCACTTAAGGCGGAGCCCGGGCTCTGTGGCAGCGCCGGACCGGGCGGCAGAGCCAGGCTGGGCTGGCACTCACCCACGTCCCCCATTCCCTGCTATGATGGCCCGTCAGTAGCGGGTTCCAGACCCCCTGGGGGCATGTAGGCAGAGCTAGCGGCAGCCAGGTGCTCAGAGCTTCAACAGCTCTAGGGCACTCTGGGGGCAGCTCTGCCTGCTGTTCTCCCTGGTGAAATGCCCAAGTGACGGGCGAGCTGGTAAGGACAAGAACGTTCCCTTTTGGCCCGAGTCCGCTGCATCCATGGCGCTGCCGGCCAGTCTGGTGGCCCTGTGCTGCTTGGTACTTTTGGCGCTGCCAGCCCAGAGCTGTGGGCCGGGCCGGGGGCCGGTTGGCCGGCGCCGCTATGTGCGCAAGCAGCTGGTGCCGCTGCTCTACAAGCAGTTTGTGCCCAGCGTGCCCGAACGGACCCTGGGCGCCAGTGGGCCAGCCGAGGGGAGGGTGGCAAGGGGCTCGGAGCGCTTCAGGGACCTGGTGCCCAACTACAACCCCGACATCATCTTCAAGGATGAGGAGAACAGTGGCGCAGACCGCCTGATGACTGAGGTAAGGAGGGCCTCGCCCCACCTGCGCCAGGGCGCTGCCAACTTTGCTCTCCTGTGGCAACCTCAGAGGGTGAGACGGGCTTCATCTATAAAGATCTTATCTTAAAGATCGCTCCCACTCCACATATACACACACACCAAAAAAAAGGAAAAAGAAAAAAGAAAAAAAAGAAAAACTGCTGGCTAGACTGAGTGATCAGGAGGGATCCGAACATGGAGAGGCTGTGATGGGGAGAGGGAGGAGGGACTAGTGAGAGTGAAGCTGGGAGAGACAGCGAGGGCGGGGAAAGGGGGATGGCGGCAGGCGAGACGGGAAATGGCTGAGGCGTGGACCGGGGGTCAGCTACCGAGCCAGGCAGGAAGGGCTGGGGTGAGCTGGGGGCCAGGAGCTGGCTAGGCAGCAGACAGAAAGCTCTGCCCTTAGCCTTGCTCCTGACCTGATTGTGGAAAAGCTCTGCTAGCCAAAGAGACTGAAGGGGGCTGGGAAAGAGAGGCCAAGAGTCAGGTCATCAGGCCATCTACCTGAGAAGGGGCTGGGAAGAGATCATCTCTGGCATGGGCAGGGCGTCCTAGAGCCAGGGCATGGCTATTCAAGAGTCTAAATGACTGTCTTGAGGAGTGTAAAGCAGTCCTCAATGGGAAAAACAAATGGGCCCACCTGAGAAAGAAAGGGTTACTATGTCCCTCAAGTTTAATTTAGCTCAGGGGCTTTCCTTGGAATTAAAGAATTAAAATTCAACTACCACTTATCATGCATCTACTGCAGACCAGAACCTAACCACCCTAGGATGAGGCGAGCAATGCCTTGGATGAGAAGGACCACCTCTGGCCGGTGATCTCAAAGATCAGAACTGGAAGGAAATGTGGAGGTCACATTCTTCCACCACCACCCCACTCCCCATTTTACAGTGAGAGCTGGGCCCCAGGAGGAAAAGCGATTTAATCAAAGTCTTAAAACTAATTAGTGGCATGGCTGGGACTAGAATTCAGGACTCCTGATTCTAAGTCCTATACACTTTCCATTACACCACTTAATTGTGTATGGAGTAGGGAGGTGGAGGAGTGGGAGGGGTACGGATTTCCTCTTATTAATTGCCATAGTTTTCCAGGTTACTTTGTTGGGAAAACCTGTCCAGGGGAGAAAGAATTCCTTCTTGCTGTTAGCCTGAACTCTTCCTCCTACCCAGAGATTGAGAAGGAGACACTCCTCTCTTTGATCATGGAATATTATGGTTATTTCCTCTGGCTGACACCTGTAGTAGAGGAGACAGAACAGTGGACAGGACCCAGAGCGGCTCTGACAGGCCTGGGAAACCCCTTAGTCCTACTTATCTCCCACACGCTGGCTGCAAAAGGCCTCCATTGAGTTGGTTCTGCACTGGGCTGCTGCCCCCGCAGGTCAAGGCCTCAGGGCCTCCTATGGGGACAAAACGACATAAAGTCGGAAGAAGTTACCATTTTTTCTTTCTTTTCCCTCCCCTCCTCTCCAACCCCGCAGAGGTGTAGAGGGCTCAGGAAGAAGGGCAGGGGGAAAGTGTCCCTCTGGCAGTTAGGAGAAAACCAAGTCCTAGGTGAGAGGTCGGAAGAGAAGAAGAAAAGGAAGCTGTCCTCTCTGCGCCTCCTCCCGCGGTGGCTGTGCTATGGTGCGCGCCAAGGTCTTCGGCTCTCAGACTGGAGCGGCCGAGATAACCATGGTCTCACTCCCCCAGGTGCAGGCTTCCAGCCGCTGTTGCTTTTCCTCCTCTCCACTCCCACCCTGCAGGGGGCCCCCCAGATCCGCGCAAGGACAGCTCCCGTTATTCTCAGGTGCTGCTCCCATGCCCTTCTTGGCTGCATCTGGACCAGAGATGGAGAGATGGGGGCTCTCGGGGCTGGCAGAGCCCGAGCTGCAACTAGGAGGGCTGGCCGCGCTGGGGGAGGGGACCGGCGGGCCGGAGCAGGGATGAGGGGCGCGGCTTTCTGCCCTTTCCTCTCCCTGCGCCGGGGCGGCTGAAAAGCGCCTTTGTGGATGGAGCTGCTGAGTCCGCTTCTCCCCGCGGGTCCCCGGCCTCGGCCCGGGATTCTCGCTCGGTTAAGTCATCCTGGAGAATGGCCATTGTACTTCGCACAGCCCCCGCCACTCCAACCCTTTTTCCAGCAGTCTTGATCCCGCAAGGCTCCGCTTAGGCACCTCTGTGGGGGGCACTCACACCATGAAACGGTTAATGCTAAAGGCCGAAAGGAGGAGGAGGAGGAGGAAGGAAGGAAGGAAGGAAGCGATGCCCGGTGCCAGGGAAGGCAACGAAACAAAAGATGAATCAGGCGGAGGGAGGGCAGCCGGGGCTTGGGGCGGGAGCCAGGCTCAAACTGGGGCTCCTCTCCGGGATCCAGGCTGCTCAACCCTTCCCTAATCAAGCCTTTACCAGCCATCTCAACTCTTGCTCTCTCTCAGGTTGAGCTTAGGTCCCAGAAGGAGTAGGGGTGATGTATGGGCATTAAAAATGGGGAAAGAGCTAGGTACAGGCTTCCCGTCTCAATCTCAGAGGTGACGCCACAGTTCTCTAACGATCCTCTGAAAAGGCAGTGCAGATTGGCGACTACACCTATGCAGATTCCTACTTCCTTAGTCCACTCAAAGCAAAGAGGGAGTGGAGTGGGGACGGGAAAACAGAAGAATCCTCCCTCCCGTCCAGGTCCCTTTTGTCCCCATGGTGGTGGTAGTGGTAGTGGGGAGACTGATTCCTTTATTCCCCGCCAGCGTTGTAAGGAGCGAGTGAACGCGCTGGCCATTGCGGTAATGAACATGTGGCCCGGAGTGCGCCTACGGGTGACCGAGGGCTGGGACGAGGACGGCCACCATGCTCAGGACTCACTCCACTACGAAGGCCGTGCCTTGGATATCACCACGTCCGATCGCGACCGCAATAAGTATGGGTTGCTGGCGCGCCTGGCAGTGGAAGCCGGCTTCGACTGGGTCTACTACGAGTCCCGCAACCACGTCCACGTGTCGGTCAAAGCCGGTACAGTAGGGGGTGGGTGGTGAGGTCTGCCCAAAGGGGCTCACTCCGGGAAACTGAGGTTGCACAGTCTTGTTGCAACTCTAGGGGAGACTAAGGTGGGCGTTAGTGTTGTAAATTACCCTTCCATATTTGCCCAGGTTGGGGCCAGATCGGTGGGAAATTGCAGTCCCGGAACTGATGAGGTCTGAGCTGGACTTGACCCACATCTTTAAGAAGCTGTACTAACATTCTGGAAACGTTGTTCTTCATCCTATCCTCTCTATGCTTGTTCCTGGCAGATAACTCCCTAGCGGTCAGGGCAGGCGGCTGCTTTCCGGGAAATGCCACCGTGCGCCTGCGGAGCGGCGAGCGGAAGGGGCTACGGGAACTGCATCGTGGAGACTGGGTGCTGGCAGCAGACGCTGCAGGTCGGGTGGTGCCCACGCCTGTGCTGCTCTTCCTGGACCGAGACTTGCAGCGCCGGGCCTCCTTCGTGGCTGTGGAGACCGAGCGGCCCCAGCGCAAGCTGTTGCTCACGCCCTGGCACCTGGTGTTCGCCGCTCGAGGGCCAGCGCCGGCTCCAGGCGACTTTGCACCGGTGTTTGCGCGCCGGCTGCGAGCGGGGGACTCGGTGCTTGCGCCCGGCGGGGATGCACTGCGGCCAGCGCGCGTGGCCCGCGTAGCGCGCGAGGAAGCTGTGGGCGTGTTTGCGCCTCTCACAGCGCACGGGACACTTTTGGTCAACGACGTCCTGGCTTCCTGCTACGCGGTTCTAGAGAGTCACCAGTGGGCGCACCGCGCCTTTGCTCCTTTGCGCCTGCTGCACGCGCTGGGGGCGCTGCTTCCCGGCGGGGCAGTCCAGCCCACCGGCATGCATTGGTACTCCCGGTTCCTCTATCGCTTGGCAGAAGAGCTGCTGGGCTGAGAGCTCTGGGCAAAGAAACGTCGAGGCGCCCGCCGAAACGAGATGTAGGGCCTGAGATGTGGGGATGTGGGCAGCAGACGATGCTGATTGGGAGGGAGGGAGGGATAGGGAGAAAAATGGAAGCGATAAGGGATTGCCAGGTTTAGGGGCAACCCCCAACTGAGAGGAGGTGTTCCGGAGTCCTAGGTAGGCGGAGTTGATAGTGGGTACTCCTTGACGAGGACTATTTCACCTCTTCTTCCCCAATGCCTCAGTCCCACCCGATTATTTTATTTTCTATTTATAAATCGTAATATAATGATCAGCCTACCCAGCGTGGTAAGATGAGGGGCTGGGGCATGGCGTTAACACTGACACAGCCAGCCAATCTGACGCCTGACATTTTTCTACAGGTGAGCTAATAAAGGGAAGGTTTCTGGGAGCTTATTGGAAACTATCTCTATTTTGAGGGTGATTCACCTCCAGAGTGGGAAGGAAGGGGACACAGCCAGGAATCGATACCTTACATTCGACTCCTTCCTTCTTCCCCAGCAGGTCTTCCCCCGCTGCTTCTTTCCCTCAGAGGAACTGTCCCAATCCATCAGCAAGAAACCAAAAAAGTGCCCTTTTCCAGGCTGCTGATGCCTTTTCTCACCCAGAGAGGACAGCATTCTGCCTCTATGGTTGCATACATACTGGCTGTTGCAGAGGCCAGGGTTGTCCAAGGTGTGAGAGGGCACATGCAGTCCTTTCTCTGCTCATAGAGGCTCCGGTGGGGCTCAGGCCATTGCGTGTACTATTACTCAAAGAATTCTGGCCCCCTACTGTTAGCCTGCAGTCCTAGTCCCTCCTTCAAGGCCATGAATCAGCCTAGCCCTCATCCTACCCTGCTGTCAGGGTCTGGATGGGGCCAATGATTTTTGAGGAGGGGGTGGGGATGTTACTGGACCAACTGATCACTGTGGCAATCCATAGCTAAGTCATAACTGATAGTCCCCACACATTTTTGGTCAAGAAAAAAAAAACCTAGACAGAGGCTGGAACTTTTCTCTCTTGAAGGGCTGCATGCAGAGAATTGCTTCAGCCCAGGTGTATGGGGGAAAGTAGGCTCTCCAAGCAAGGGCATATAGGTATTATAATTCAAGTGCCCTCCCTGATCTCCTGTCCTGGTTGTTGTTTCTACTGGCTTCCTCTACCGTTCCCCTCTCCACTCTCCCGTTATTGCTAGCTCTGCTTCCCTGGACTGGGTGTTTCTGGAACCTTTGGCTTCCAACACAGCATACACCTGGAATCCAGGCAGGAAGGTGCCCTTGAGTTAGGAATGATGGAAGCTCTGAGGAAGTTGGACTACACTGGAAGGGGAATGTCTAGGGCCTAAGAGAAGGTCGGGGGTTGGTGGAACCACCAAGAGTCCGCCCTTCCCTGAAGCAGCTGTGTTCTCCCGGCGGCCGGGTCCTTGCTATATACCGCCCTCTGGTGGTCTTCACAATCGGTTCCCTTCTCCGTCAGCGGAAAGAACTGTATACAATTGACCCTTGAACGACGTTGGCGTTAGGAGCGCCAACCTGCCCCAAAGTCGGCAATCTACGTAAAACTACTACTATACCACTGGAATAGGTGAACTGGAACTGCGCAAAGAACCCTTTTCGAAAGGTGGTGCATGGGAATCGTCA
>NW_006439717.1:1295818-1308395 GCF_000325575.1 Pteropus alecto
GGGACTGGCGGAGCCCACCTGCCTCTTTAGGAAAACCCTTCCAAACTGTGGCATTTATGCATCTCTCCTGCGGGTTTATCTCTGTGGCTCCTGGAAGCTGGAGGTATAGCTGTAGCCTGTAGTAGCCTGTAGACTCCCTGGAGCATCCAAGTTGCCCTTCATCTCCTTCACCCTCGTGACCCTTGAGTTCAGTGTCTGGAGGTGAAAATATACTTAGGGTTCCAGGTCGTGCTCGAAAAAGGCAACATTTAAAAGCGGGCTAAGTTTACTTTTAGTGTCCTTTCACCTGCTATATCCCTCAATCCGCAGCAGGTGCCTATTGCCATCTCAGAAATGCACTCCAAGCTGTGGACCTTTCCTACTTTGTTTCTAAACCTGCCCTTGTCACTCTATATCAGATCCTAATGCCCTCTGGTCACATCGCTTTAGGCGATGACTAACTTGATAAACTAATCAGTCTTCCTATGTTGATGGGCTCCTTGTTTTTACTACCCTTCTCAGGTAATGCATATATCTTAACAGAGTTGGGCAGGAAGATATTTGGAGACCAGGGGAACTAACTGGTTTCCCTTAAACTACATCCTGTCAGCCTGGGCCTGAGGCTCACCTCTCGCACACACACTCGCTTCCATCCCTCATTATCCTAGTCCTCTGGAGGCCCTCCCAGCTTCCTAAAAACAAAACAAAACAAGAACAACAACAACAAATCCATCACCTTCCTGCAAGCAGCAAAAAGCATCATCTCCATAAAGCTGGTCAGGAGAGTGTATTTGCTTGGCCACAAAACATCTCCGGTTGCAACACCTACATCAAGAAAATAGACAATGCAAATTGGGGAAAGAGCATGACTTGGAAGTCAGGCCAACCTGGAAATAATGATACCTCGTGACAGGACAAGATCGGTGTGTATGTGCCCAGTGCAAAGCAGGCATTCAGTAAATGTTTTCTCTGCTCTGCATCCATTTCTCACTGTCTTTGCTGTTTTCTGCTGCCTATCTTCTTCTCTCCTTACCACTCTTCCAGAAAGAAGATGGTTCCCAAACTTTTGGGGGGATGTGTTGTCCCTATAATTGTTTCACAACACTACTTTCCTTAGAAGGTGCTGTGTGACATATTTGGGTTTGTTTTAGAACTAAAGTATAATTAAAAGTACTCCTGTTTCAAGAATTTCAGAGCTTTTTGTGATAATCCTGGCAAGACCTCTCTGTATACTGGAAAACAGAATTGAGAACCACAACTTCAAGTGACCTTTTCATTGCCCAAAATCCAGAACTTTTTTTCCCTTCCCTTTCTTTAGGATTTACTGAAAGTCTACAGTGTAGCACTGTATAAGGCACTGAAAAAAACACACAAAAGATTAAGAAACAGCTTCTTCCCCTGGAGGAGTAGACCTAAAGGTATAAGATGGTTAACTACCACAGCAACAATGTTACTTAATCAGGGTGAGCTGAATGGGCAGTAATGCCATATTAGTACAGAGAAGTTCTTGTTAAGAAAGTAGAGCCTGAATAAGATGTTGAAGCATGTGCAGGTGGAAGAGACCAGAAAGGGCATTCCAGGCAAAAGTAAAAACATGAGAAAGGACTTGGAATCTAGGATGAAGAATTGCAAGCTGGTTAGAGTAGGAGATGGGGAAGTGTAACTATATGTAGTTCATGTTTCCTGAGAATTTATGACATGCTAGGTCCTGTTCTAGCACTTTACATGCATTCTCATTTAATCCTCACAATAACCCAATGAGATTGTATTACAGATGAGGAAACTGAGGCAAAGAGAGATTTAAGTCACTTGCTCAAATTACCACAGCCAGGAAGTGGTGGAACTGGAGCAGGAATAACAAGAAATAAGACTGCCTTGATAGATGAGGCCACATCTTAATAAGACTGCCTTGATGGATGGGACTTAAGCTGTTTTTCACTCGTCCTTATTTCCTTCCTTGAGCCACTAGTAAGTCCTAGCTTTCTGACAGTTATTTCTCTCATTTTCATTGGTTCTTCTTCCTTCTGCTTGGATGGCTGGCTTCCCTAATTAAAACTGCCTAGCTACCAGTTAAGAGAATATATACATAGGTACAGGTTTCTGGTAAGAATACATGCAGGCTGGTACAGCAACACAGAACGCGTAAGACTTTCAGGTCTTTTTGGAATAAAAGAGAAGGGAGTTGAATTTTGTTATGGACTGAATGTACGTGTCTCACCAAAAGTCATATGTCGAAGCTCTAATGCCTATGTGACTATATTTGGTGATGGGGCCTCTAAGGAAGTAATTAAGGTAAAATGAAATTATGAAAGTGGGGCCCTGATCTGAGCAGATTCATGTCTCGATAAGAAAAGCTTGCTTTCTCTCTCTTTGCATACACCAAGGAAAAGCCATGCAAGGACAACAGTGAGAAGAAGGTGGCTGTCTGAAGGCATGGAAGAAAGTTCTCACCAAATTGCCCGGAACCTTAATCGTGGGCTTCCTGGCCTCCAAAACTGTGAGAAAATAAATGTTTGATGTCTAAGCCACCCAGTCCATGCTATTTTGTTATGGCAGCTCTAGTGGACTAATATAAACTTCCAGAAATGTTTGAAGTAAGGAGAGGCCAGTACAAAGACAGGGTCTTCACTTAGTGAAAATAATCAACTTTGCTTGAATAATGAGCATTTCTGACCTAGGGCCTTGACATGTTTATTCCTGACTATGCTTTTATGGTCTCTGCTGCATTGAAGGAAGCTTTCTCCTATGGCTGGGAGACCGAAGAAGATGTCTATGGGAAGAAGGCCATGGCTGGTTAGAGTATTTCTCTGTGGGGGATTTTATGTCTCATTAGCACATTCAAACCCTCCTTTCCCTGCTATTGTCTCTGTATGTGACTTGGTTGATGAATAAGAATTAACTTTTCCCTTGAGAGGGGGTTACCTTCAATAAGGTTTTACTGAGTGCCTATGATGTGTCAAATATTGCGCTGCACCATGGGGGCAGAAGAGTAAAGTCAAGCATGGCTCTTACAATCCACCTGGTAAGACAAGCAGAAGTAGTTAGAAGGTGTTGAGTGTGGTGAAAGAGATAAGTGACATTTAAGCTGAGACATGAAAGATGTGTAAAAGTTGTTTAAGCAGAGGGAACAGCATGTGCAAAGGTCTGGAGCTGGGGAGCAAGAGTAAGATAAATTTGAAGAGCACTGACAAGTTCAGTATAGCGAGAGGGAGATGTAATTCACTTTAAGGATTTCTAATTTTGTCGTAAGATGAAAAGCAAATGTAGGATTTGAAGCAGGTGAGGAGAAAAAAAAATCAAACTTGCATTTAAAAAAGGAAATTGGCAATTGGGCAGGCTTTTTTGGTTGTCTTTATCCCTAAATAAGTTGGTCCTCTTCTGAGCATGTTAAGTGTCCCTAGTTCTGATTGGAAATGGGAAATGCCCCCATACCCACACAGAATATGTTATGGGAGCAGATGATGTGAAGTAGTGTATGGAAATTGGAACAGGATAGGAGAGGATATGAACAGAATTAAAGGTTGTCAACCTAAGAAATGCCCAAACCTGTAGAGAATTTATTTTTTGGAGGTGTGGAGTCATTCACTGTAGATGTTTATTTTATAAGAGTTTATTTGAGCCCAACTGAAGACATATGCTGGAAGATCTCAAATCCACTGGAGAATACAGTTTTGCAGCTTCTTTTATGCATTTGAAATTAAGCAGGAACATAAGGAAGATTACATGAAGGTGGGAGAAGCAAGGCTGGATTAGATTACAAGATAGTTAAGATTATGTGCTCTCTTAAGGTCGGTTATGTCTTCCAGGGGAATTACTTCTGGCATTTCAAAGGTGTGAGAACCTAGATGCACAAGAACAATAGACAGGGCTTGTTTTAAAACCTTTCACTACAGATGTTATAGGCTTGGGGCATGACTACCCACCATGACCTGCCTAGTTAGAAATTTATAGTCAGATCACTCTGTGAGGTTACTTCCCATAATGAATCTTCATCTTTCTGTCCACAAGGTGATACCTCCAGCTCTGGCTTTGCTTTTCTCTGAAACCTAAACCCAAAAATCTCTCGATTGCTCTCCTTGGGAGCACATAACCTAGAAACAGTTGTCTGATTTCAAACCACATGGTGTACAAACAGAAGTCCTTGGAACTGGGGATTATTTTTCTGCTACTCTCTTTTGCTTTCCAGCGATTCTTTCAGAGAGCCTTGGCTTAGCTTGGAGCTGATAGCCCTAAGCTGAGACAGAGCTGCCACCCTGAGAGCTAGGTCTGAGCCGAACATTGCAGCTGCCCAGGGAACAGCTGGTTAAGCCCTCAGCAGCTGCAGCTGCTGGAATTCCACCCAACATTTGAGCTGGGATTAATCCCATTTCCTCCACACACATCCCTTCCTTGTTCTAGTCCCCGGCTAGTCCCTAGTATCTCGTAGAATCTTTGAGACTAAATATTATGACTCTCTCCCTGAACTAAATTGAAGCCAAAGTCACCTATCTTCCTCTTCTCTTGGAGGCAGCTGGCCCAAAGTACTTTAGGACCACCTTAAGAAGGGTTTCTCTCACACACAGCCTCTTTTCCTTCTATCCTTTGATAAACCAGCTAGGGTGGATTATTCTTTGAAATGTCTGATTTTCAATAACTGTTAGAATTGTCTAAAAATGAAGGCACTTCTTTGGTGGGATGAGGAGGTGGAGTTCCTTTATCTTTGAAAGACTTTACGAAGGCCTGGAAACTTGGTGGGAGTGTTTCAGGAGGATCAAGCATCGTACTAGTGTTTGTCACTTTTGAACTGTGATTGCTTCTCACTTAACTGTGATTCTATGGTTAAGAACAATAGGCCTGTATATTCTATTTGGTGCTTATGCACCAGCTGTGTGACCTTGAAGAAATCACTTTGTAAGAGATGCCAAAGTTTACAACGAGGAACTTCTGAAAGGTTGGAAATAAGGAGGTGCTCTGAGATTTAAACAAGGCAAATTAATACATAAAGAGACAAGGTAGTTCCTCCCAGGTCCAGGGACTTGACTCCCTCTCTTCAACAAATATTTATGAAGCTCCTGCAAGTACTAATAAGCATTGTACTGTACTGGGGATTTTTGATATTTTTCTAGAGAAACAGGCAGTCATTTAAGTGGATTAAATTAATTAGGTTTTAGCTTGGAGGAGTGGCTTGATCAAATTTGGGTTTTAAAAAGATCACTCTAGCTGCTGAGTGGAGAATGAATTAGAAGAGAATGGGTCCAAGGAAGAGATCAGGGAAAAAGGATAATGTAGTCCTGCAGATGAGAGATGATATTGGCCAAGATAAAGAGGCATCAATGGAGATGGAAAGAAAGGACAGTTTCGGGAAATATTTATACATGTGGGAGTGATAAGATATGGTGTTTGATTTGATGAAGGATGAAGTAAAGAGTAATTAGAAGGAGAAAAAGATTTCTCTCAGCTTTATCTACCTGATACTAATGTATCTAAAATGAAAGAATAATTGACCAGCCAATATCAATCTATTAACCCCAAAAGGAATGTGGCAAATAGGCAACTCAATGAATCAGAATTGTTACCGTATGCCCAGAATTATCTTGAGGAAGAAGATGACCAATGTGGTCACTGATGGGGCAAGCAAGGATTATTCTTCAGGCCTCCAGATGACCTGGCTGAAGTATCTCAGAGAGAGAGTCTTCTCCTTTTATCTTAAGTTTCTGCTCATTAGGCAATAATCTGGTACCTCAGTGGAAAAGGGAATCTCTAGATAGAGGATGCAGGCATCCCA
Organism: Pteropus alecto; assembly: GCF_000325575.1. Lineage (NCBI taxonomy): Eukaryota > Metazoa > Chordata > Mammalia > Chiroptera > Pteropodidae > Pteropus > Pteropus alecto. The sequence goes on from NW_006439717.1 coordinate 1,301,562, forward strand.
GGTGATGGAAGGGAAAGCAATGGATGCATTGAGATGGTGGGACCCAGATCAGGCACTCGAGAATTATGGTGAAGCTTCCCTAGCACATGAGCATTTGGAGGTGTTCTGAGCAAGTCCTTTACCCAATTTGGTTACATCGAGTGCTTTTCTCAGGATCATCTTTCTCAGTTGGTATCCGGAGAAGGGGCCAGACCATCTGCCTTTCTCTGGGCGTACCTCTCTAACCAAACTGTGAATTCACTTTTAAACCAGTAATGATAATTATTATGATGGCTTCAATTTAATGAGAATCAACTCTTCTTTATTTTCCAACTCTTCCTTAATGGAATGATAGGGATATTATGTACATGATCTCATTTACTTTTCACAACAGTTGTATGAAATAAGTACCTGATTCTAGAAAGATTAAAGCTAGTCACAAGGAGGGTTTGGGGCCTAGGTTCTAAGGCTATGAAGTCAGAAACAATGACTCAAATCACAGAACCAAGGCAGGCAACTGCCACTAAACACTAAACACTGCAATTTGCAGACTGGATGCTGGAAGGCACTGCTGACATCACTGCCACTGTTCACTCTGGAACTCCATCGTCCTGCCAGCAGCCAGAAAGAAGACAAATATATACCTTGTTGTTCTAACCATTTCATAGAAGAGAGACTAAAGCTCAGAGTAGTTAAGTAACTGCCTGAAATCACATAGTGAATAAGCCAGGATTTGAATACAGATCTGGTTAACTTCAAAGTTCATTTTCTTTCCACTCTGTTTTGCTGCTCTGATGTTCTTAACTTCTCCAGGCTGCAGTTTCCCAGCCTGCAGTCTGGAAAAGTTGTGCTACATCAGTGGTTATCAAAGTGTAGTCCCCAGATCAGCAATTTTAGTATCAGCTGGTAACCTGTTAAAAATGCAAATTCTTGGGTCCTACCCAGACCAACTGAATCAAAAACTCTGGTGTAGGACTCAGCAATCTTTGCATTAACAACCCTACAGGTGACTCTGATGCATCTTCAAGTTTGAGAATAACTGTACCAGATGATCACCAAGGCCCTCCAGCTCTAATAGGTTATAATTCAATTATTTTAAGTTGCTAGTTATGGTCCCTGGATTGAGCAAGGTCCCCTGAGAGGAGCTAAGTACCTCCCATTTTCTTAAAATGAGTTGATGTTTATCATATCACATGCTAGCAGAAGTCAAGAGTACGTGTAGGAGTAAGGAGAGAAGCAGACATATAGAACATGTAAGAAAGATGCCTGCATGCGTATGTGGTTATTTTTCTGTGGTGTGCCTAGGAACATATTCCTTAATTGGCCAATTGACATATGAATATCTGAGCGGTACCCAAAAATCCACATGTCAAAAATAAATGAATTAATTCAATATTCTTTCCATGCCCTTACTAAAAATTTCCTATTCTTCTTCCCATGTCCTCTAATTCCATAAATGAAGTTGCCATCTTCCTTCACTTTGTCCCCTTTAATCAGGTCATCAACTTCATAACTTCTATCTGGAGTACCTTTCGTATGAGCCTTCACCATCCCCTCTATACTGCTCCAGGCCTCATCTTTCCCCTCTTGGGTATTGACTGCCTAATAGGGCTTCCTGCCTCCAGCTCCAACCTCTCTCTGTACATCCACCTGTACAAGACCAGCAATGTGATCTTTACAAAGCACAGCTATCCTCATGGTACTGCCCTCACCTCCAACACCCCCAGCAAGGACACAGCAAAGGTTCCATTGCTCATTGTGGCGCTACCCAAGCCTTGTATTTGCACAATTATGTCCTTGAGCCCTTTCCAATTGTATAATTATTTAACATTTTTCTCAAATTCTACTGACTTACTATCAGCTTTGCCTCTTCTAAGCAATATTTATGAACTTGTAGTTTTGGCATTATAGCTATTGTTTTTTCCTATCATATGTTAAAACTTCATTAAATTTTTTTTTAAGTTTGTGTATTACCAAAGTCACCTTGTATACCACTAGTGGTATTTTTGAGACCTTGGGGTACCAAATAAAGGTTAAACTTTTAAAAATGGCATTCAAAGCTATGCTTGACTTGAGTCCATTCTAATTTCCAGCTTTAATTTCTACACAGCCCACACACATAGAGTGCTCCAGGGATGGGGTCTGCTCTGTATTTCCAGACACACTATGTTTTCACTCTCCCCTTAGCATTGTGCTTTTTCCCCTAGAGTCTTCTCAAGCTTTAAGGCCTGCAGTCTAGAAAAGTTGTGCTACATCAGTGGTTTTCAAAGTGTAGTCCCCAGATCAACTGTCAAACACCATATGAAATTTCTGACCATTTCAGACAGAATCAATCAACTTTCTTCTTTCTTTCTTTCTTTCTTTCTTTCTTTCTTTCTTTCTTTCTTTCTTTCTTTCTTTCTTTCTTTCTTTCTTTCTTTCTTCCTTCCTTCCTTCCTTCCTTCCTTCCTTCCTTCCTTCCTTCCTTCCTTCCTTTTTCTTTTTGGTTCTCAGAGTAGGTTTATATTGAAGGTATTTCCTTCTTTCTCTTTCTTTCTTTCCTCTTGTTTTCTTTTTCTTTTTTGAAGAATGTTTTCTTTCTCTATGCTTCTAGCTACTTATACTGTGATATGAGACTTAATATAATTTTGTCTTCTAATCTTTTATTTGATAATTTTCCTTACTATAACATTCAGATGTATATAATTCAGAGTCCTTGGAGGAAACAGATTGCACATTCGAATGGTGAATTAAGAAGAATATAGTGAAAGGGCTATTCATAAAGATGTGGACAGGGTAAAAGAGTACCTATGAGAGTGGTGAAGCATTCTGAGTCTGGCATTAGTGGGCAGCCACTAGAGGTGGTAATCCCTAGGCCTGAAGGTTGAGAGAAGAAAGGCTTATAAGAACCTGGAGAGAGCTATAACTGTAGCTATAGTTGAAGGAGAGGGCTAATGGAGTCTGTGGCTTCTGGTGGCCACATGAGTGGGTCCAGGACAGACAACAGAAGAATAGCCAATTCAACCCACAGAATCATGAGAAATAATATATTGTTGTTGTTTTAAACCACCAAGTATTGATATACTTTGTTATACAACAATAGATAACTGATACATCAGTAGAAAGGTGAACCCATAACTGTTTCTCCACCAAAGCTCTTGAAAACCTAGAAGACCTGTGCAATGGACCCCATAACTTTGATGCAAAAATAGGAACAATGTTTTCACTTTTCATAAATATAATAAAAAAAAATTTCTGGGAGCATTTCATCTTGATTTTGTCTCAGTTGTTTGAAACATAGCAATATATGATGCTGTCACTAGAAATTTTATTCCAAGCCCATTTACCTAGTGTTAGGATAGGTTGCTTCCTTTATTTTATCCTATATTGGTGATTTTTGTATATCTGTGATCTTTAAAATGTAACCACTGGGTATTACTTTTTCAAGTGATTGATATTTAATAAACAATATCTTTATCCTGAGATTGTAGATTGGTTCACTAAACATTTATTCCTAATCTCCCCCCCACACCACCACCTTTTTTTGCCTCCCTTTACTATAGAGGATAGAAAATAAAATGCTAAAATTTTCAGGCTCCCTCACAGCTAGTGATGACCACATGATAAAGTTTTGTTCAAGGAGATGTAGCCAAAAATCTTCTGTGAGATCTCTTCCTGTGTGTGTATATATTTAAAGGCTATAAGAGGAGAAAGCCCTTTGTTTTAGCCCTTTGGCTTTCTTTCTGATTGAAAACAAGAGAATTTGAGGATGATTTAATAAAAAGACTATTTACAAAGGTGTGGGCAAATATAGGGAAACCACAGGGAGTAGTAGACCAGTACCCTAGGATGAGTATCAGACTGTTACCACAATAAGCCTGAGGGGTGAAGGGAGTGAGTTACTAGAAACAGAACATGAAAGCTGTGTGTGCGTGTGAGAGAGTGCCTTGAGAGGTGTTGTGATCTTCTGTGGGAAGCACAGACACTGTCTTCCCTCCATCTAATCTTCTGTGTGTGCTCCCCTTTGGCTGAACTCCACTAGGATTCAGGGGACAAGGTCTTCCTCTTGGACACAAAGCTGGGTGGAAAAGAGTAGAAAGATAACAGCATAAAAGGCATCTCTTACTTATCTTTATATCCCTAGTGTGTAACACATATAAGAGTGCCTGGCACAAAGTAGGTGAATAAATTTATATTGAATTCAATTGAATCCAGATATTTATTCTATCTTATAGTGATTAAGACCCACTTAACCTCATTCAGGCCTAATTATCCAATATAAAATTGCTGATCTGCTAGGAACTTCCTTTACCCAGTAGAAAAGGTATTTGGGTCTCTGAGGTCAGATTAAGAAGTGGCTCTTTGAAACAACTTTCATAGATCTGGATTTTTTAAAGCATTCGATGGTTCTATAGCTTTATAGAGCCTGTCGTCCAGTATAATTTAACTCCTAAATATCCACTTTATCAGGGCCTTCCAGAAGAAATAACTTCTGCATGCTACCTTTATGACTAAGTCTCAATTTCCATATCTGTAAGATAAAAGTGGTAATAGCTACCCATAATCTAAGTCTCAGGCACCAATGTCCACCTCCTCAGACTTTCTAAAACATTATATATATATAAAAAAGAGGAGTACCATACTCTAAGTTACTCTTTGGTCCATTAATATCTCGTTGTTGTTTTTTTCCCCATTGCAGTTGTTACTTTTTTTGTTGTAACTTATATATTGTTTACTTGTAGATTATTGGTCTCCCAGAAGAATACTTGCTCTTTGTGAGCAAGGCCATGTCTATGTTGTTTGCCGCTCTTTTGCTAGCACCTAGAAGGATGCCTGGGACATGTTTGCTAAATATTTGTTGATGAATGAATGAGTAATACCAATTATCAACCTTAATATTCACAACCTGTTGTGAATATTAAACGAGATAACAATGAAATGTACTTGGCACCAAGTAAGAACTCTAAATCTAGGTGTTTTCGTTCCTCTTTTTCCTTCCCTCACCTCTTATAGCCAATCCTTCAGCAAGTCAGCCTGATTTCAGCCTCAAAATATCCCAAATTCTCTACTTCATTCATCTCTAGTCAAGCCACTTTCACCTCTCACCTGGACTACAAGTAATAGTCTCCTAGCAGATCTCCTTCTTTTCCATCTTGCTCCTGTTCCCCTCAAATCCGAATCCATTCTCCACAGCTAGGGAGATCTTTTAGAAACACAATTTAGATCATGTCTTGCCCCTCCTTAATCATCAACAGCCTTCTAGATACTAGATTTAGCCCAAATCCTTTACATGGTCCCTGCCATCTTCTTAAACTTCATCTCCTTTAGGCTAACTGGCCTCTCTTTTTCTCATTTCTTTCTCTATTTCCTGAAATTTAACAATTTTATTTCCATTTTTGCGCTATAACACTTATGGATTCTTCTGTCAGACTCTTGGGCTAGCTGGTTCCTTATTGTTATTCAGACCTGAGTTTAAATGGTGCTTCCTTTGAGAGGAAGTAGCACTAATTTAAAATTGTCATTTCTTATCACACTACTTTTTATAGCACTTAATACTATCTAATATTTTCTTGTTTATATGTTTATCTCTTCTCAACTAGGTTTTAAGCTTGGTGAATGCAAGGACCTTGTCAGTCATGTTCATCGTTCTAGCCTCAAAACTACAGCAATGTCTGGAACATATGGTATGGTGTACGATTAATAACCATTTGTTTAATAAATAAATGCATTGATTATGATGATGATGGCAACGAAACCTCAGACGAACTGACCATAAATTTTAACAATTTCCTCAAGAACAAGAATTGCAGTTCCAAAGTTAGATCCTGGAAGACTGTGGAAACCTGACAATAAAAGATCTGGAGCTGAAGGCTGGGGGAAGCGGAGGGAATATGTTAGAACTTTGACCTTTCTTTTCCTATTCGAGGATCCCAGAGACCTTGCAAAAGGGAGGCCTAGAATCTTTTCACCAGAAATTCCAGCCCATCTGCATGGGTATTTTCCAACTACGATTCTTCTCAGCCACGTCTGCTAGGTTGCAAATGCGCAAACACCTCTAGGACCCCGGTTTCCTTTCTGTTTCTTTATGAATGAACAGGTTCTAATCTGCGCATGCGTTGCTCCTGGGTCTCCGGCTCCACGTGAGGCCCACCCTTCCCTCCTGCTGGTAGCCCCGCCCTAATCCTTTCTAATAGCCCAATGGCGAGAGGCCTGGGGGGCGGAGCCCGAATCCGCGCGGCACTGTAGTTCCCTCCTCGCGCCGCTCCCTGGCTTTAGTCTCGCTGTGTTGTGGTCACGTGGCCAGCTCCGGGCGCGGCGCTTGTTTTGGTTTCTCCTGCTTGCCTCTGGCAGCTTCGGGTGAGCGACTTTTCTGTGCCGGTTGCTGCGCCTGTCTACACTCTGACCTCCTTTTAGGGCTCTCTCAGCCTGAGTTCTGCAAGCCCTTCGGGGCCGGCTCCTGCCATGCCGCTAGTCCGCTATAGGAAGGTGGTCATCCTCGGATACCGCTCTGTAGGTGAGTCTCCGCCCTGGGGAGAGCATTGACGCACCGCGGCTTTGTGGCCAGAGGAGGCGCGCTGCCGCGGGAACGCGAATGATGGCATCGTTAGAATGGGGATGTAGAGCGAGGGTTGAAAGGACGGAGGAGGAAAGGCTGGAGTGGTGGTAGTGTGTGGAGGGCTGCAGGAAGCGGGAGCGTGTAAGGGTTGATGTGGACTTGGCTTCAGGAACACCAGAGTGATTCACAGCGTTACTCTGGGAGGGGGAGGGGAAGGTCGGCGTTTGAAGATGGGGCGCGGTCTCTGTGGGGCAAGTAGCAGGTGTCCGATGGGTGCGGGGCAGACTTGATCCTAGGGAATCTCGGATCTTCCTAGGGAT
>NW_006439717.1:1308427-1314813 GCF_000325575.1 Pteropus alecto
GGTGGCCGAGGTGCAGAGACCCAGAGCAAAAAGAAGGTAGGGTAGGCCTACTAAGGGAAAACATTGCATGGGGGTACTCACAGGCTAGGGTGCTAATTTGGGGTCTCCTTTAGTCCTGGGCCACAGCCCAAAAAGACAGAGGATGTGAATATGGATAGCTGATTTGGATACAACCACCACTGCTTCCCACAGGGAAGACATCTTTGGCACATCAGTTTGTGGAGGGCAAGTTCTTGGAACGCTATGATCCTACAGTGGAGAATAGTGAGTGGACTTCTCCCTAGGGGTGGGACAGGGAGGGCTTGGGTGCCCCACTAGACTCCATAATCTGGGATTTTCCTGATGTCAAGTGGATGATTTAATTTGACGATTTAATTAGACATTAAATCTAATCTCTTCTCTAACAATCCTGTTCTATGAGTGGAGCTAGAGGTGTGGATTTTGCAAGGTATTGAGTCCAAGATGTAGACAATAAGAACCTTAACATTGTCTCTCTAGTTTCCTGGAGAGCTCCCTGGATCTGGTCCATCTATGTCACCCATAGGGTTAAGAATGTATGGGGACATACATTGCTAGCTCTACAAGGCACCTCACAGTCAAGTTTTCTTTTCTTTTCAGCTTACAGCAAGATAGTGACTCTTGGCAAAGATGAGTTTCACCTACACCTGGTGGACACAGCAGGGCAGGTACTAGTTTGGGGTAGGGTATTTAAATGTGACGACAGTTCAGTTCTGGGAGATGAAGCCTGACAGCTTCTGTGGCTTATCTGTAAAGCAATATTAAAAGAAAAGCATTTTAGCATCTAGTAGAGTACAGCACTCATTGGAGCTACTCTATAAATGTTGAATAGAAGTAACTGGAGTAGGGAGTGTCCCAGGGAGGGTTCTCAAGATACAGCCCACCAACCTTTGCTATCTGAGTGTTGTGGGTCTAGGTATTGATCCACAATACCTGATGTTTCTATTTCTTGTCAGGATGAGTACAGCATTCTGCCTTATTCATTCATCATTGGGGTCCATGGTTATGTTCTTGTGTATTCTGTCACATCTCTGCATAGGTAAGTGACCAAGGTTGTGAGTGGGGGACTTTCGAGGATCTGAGAGCTGTCCCAGAATAAGGTTATAGCTCTGTTTCTTGTGTTTCAAGCTTCCAAGTCATTGAGAGTCTGTACCAAAAGCTACATGAAGGCCATGGGAAAACTCGGTAAGTGGGCCTGGGAGATAGAGACATAGTGTGGACTCGAGGGCATGGGAGAGAGCAGAGGAGGAATATTAGTCTAAATTAGGGAAGAAACTGGGACATAGATCCTGTCTGATGTGAGTTGTCCAGCCCTGATGTGGTGGAGGCTGGGGTCCTGTAGTAACTGTTGTTTCCTCACAGGCTGATGTGAGTTGTTCCAGCCCTGATGTGGTGGAGGCTGGGGTCCTGTAGTAACTGTTGTTTCCTCACAGGCTGCCAGTGGTGCTGGTGGGGAACAAGGCAGATCTCTCTCCAAACAGGTATGGAAATCTCTGCAGCTCAAGGTGAAGGAAAGTGACCTGGGCTAGGAATCAGTCAGACTCTAGTACTGGCTCTGCCACTGACTTGACAAGTCATTTCACCTCTTTTCATTTCTAACTTGAAGGTTAGAAAGACAAGATAACCCTTCTACTGCAAAACCTATAATTTCATATTTCAAGCCTCAGTGCTGGGCTTGTTTTACTATGTTTTCTCTTTCTGAACCTTGGAATTGGGATAGAACAAGTTTAGAGTCTATAAAGATTTTGCAGAGAACATGAGATGTTGCTGTCTTCCATCTCCATGTGGCAAATTTGTTTCCAGGGAGGTCCAGGCAATTGAAGGGAAGAAGCTAGCAGAATCTTGGGGTGCCACATTTATGGAGTCATCTGCTCGAGAGAATCAGGTAATGGGCTTGAGGATTAGGAAGATGATGGGGGTGGCAGTGTTTTTCTTATGGCTCTGTTTGGTGTTGGGGATGGTGGGAGAGTAGGGTATTCACCTCAGAGCTGGGTGGTGTTATTGGCAGTGAACTGACTTTTTTTGCCCTGAATCTCTATCTCTTGCAGTTGACTCAAGGCATCTTCACCAAAGTCATTCAGGAGATTGCCCGTGTAGAGAATTCCTATGGGCAGGAGCGCCGCTGCCATCTCATGTGAGCCTTCAGGCATGGGGTAGCTGCCTTGATTCTGCTCCTGGCACTTGCCAGGCTCCAGTGGGGGCAAGTCCTCAGGACTTCACGGGTATGGTTGCCAGCTGTGTTCCTGGACCTCTCGGGACACAATATGGTACCCTCATGTTTGCACACTTTCCCCAGGCTCCAATGGCCTGGTTGTCAATGTTTACAAAGGGGCAAGGATGTCTCATCGGCACTAGCCTCAGCCCTCTGTTTTTGCTAAATGAACTCTTATAACCTGCAGGGTTGTGATATGAGTCCTGGGCATTGTTTATTCAGGACCCAGTCTGCTATGTAGGTTTTGGGTATTGGCTGGGTGAAGGGAGTTGGGGACTCAAGTGGAGCTGGCTCCCTGGAGTGAGAATGTATATATGCAAATAAACTGAGAAATCTTTTTGTCATTGACTTCTCTGTATATGGGGAGCTCAGGGCTGATATTTCCTTTTCCAAGGAGTGATGAGAATGGTCTTTGGTGGGCTAATTTATTTTTTCCTATCTCGTTCCTATTCCTTAGTCCTTACTTATTCAGGACCATTACCCTAAGACTTACTACTTGCCTTTCCCAACTCTTTTCTACTGGATTCTCCCTATACAGGTACCTGTTGGCTGCCACTCCCATCCAAGTTTGTAGCCTCTCACCAGCCCCTTAACTACAGAAACACCACCCTCTAGTGGCCAGCTGCCACTTGCTGACCTAGCTTCTTTCCTGGGCATTGGCATTTGCGGGAAGTCAGAGGGTAGGATTTGAAGAAGAGGAAGGAAGCCTCTCATTCATAATGACATAAGAATTGAGGAATGTAGAGGCAAGGACTAAACTGTTTTGAAGATTTTGTCTTTCTAAGAGAGTTGAGTAAAGAAATAATCCTCTGCTATGTATCAATCCCCTTGTATACCCGTCTCCAATGCCTTTCATTAAAATGGATTTTCCTTGTTCTTTTCATACTTTTGGTGACCTTTTCTTACTTTTTACACCTTTGGAGTTGTGCTCCCTTTTTAGGTGGTAAGGCTATTGCTTCTTATTGACCGACCTCAATAGGAAGACGGATATTTCATTTAGGAAAGTTTGGTCCTATATACCTCTAGTTTCTGTGTCCCCTCACCCCTGCCCTTACTTCCCACCAGCCCTAGGACCTACTTGGCCAAACACCTCCAAGGATTTACCTGAATGGTATCCTTCACAAGGAGGGCATAGACATCTGCCAACTGGGGGAAACTAAGGTATTCTTGTCAATGCACTTAGTTGGGGAGGATGGACAAAATCTAGGTATGATTTTTAGCTGTGACCTTGTCAGTGTCTGGTTCCAGGATAGTTGGACTTACAGTTGGGGATGACTATCATGCTGGTTTTCAAAAGTCCTGCCAACTGCTTTTGCATCTCTTATCCAGAATCTAAAAAGAAATAAGGGCTACTGGAAGCAGCTGACTCCAAAAAGCAATCTCAGTGGTTTAGGAGTCTCTTTAGGGTTGTTACCACCCTCTCTCCTTACATTAAAATTAGGTCCTTTTGCACATCTGACCTGGAATACTCATTATAGGTACCTATTCCCCTGCTGCCATTTCCGTGAAGTCTGGGAATAGACTTACAAATGTCTGAGGTTTTCTAGAAGTGTATGGAGCAATCTCAAGGTCTGATAGCAGTACAGTGGTGAATGGCTGCATTGTAATAGTTACACTTTGCTGTCTAAACTTGAGCAGTCACTTAACCTCTTTGAGCTTCAGATTCTCTTATGAAGTATAGTTCAACTTTCATAGGGATGAGGTGAGAGTTAAACTGAGGTAATATATGAAATACTTAGCATAGTTCCTCATACATAACAAACCCTTAAGAAATGGTGGTGGTTGTGTTACTGGAGGTCTTTCTGGTGAAAGTTTACCTCCTTGCCTTTGGGTGCAGAAAGTAGGGAGGGGCCATCCATTTTCCAACTTCTATCTCTTGGTTTACTTATTCCATTATAGCTGGGACAGGTATGGGGTCACCGCTGGAATTTTTTGCTGAAATTGACCTTAGTGGTCAGTTCAGGGAACATGATGTCAGTATGTGTCTAGCACAGGACACACCTAGTCCTGATCCCTCATGACTCTGGCTAGTAGGGATTCGGTCTCCTTTACTGTTCAATATGGAAGCCACAAGTCACATATGGCTGTTTGTTTAATTTAGTATTAAAACTGAATAAAAAGTTTCTTAGTTGCACCACCTATATTTCAAAGTGCTCAATAGCTACATGTAGCTAAGTGATATTAGACAGTGTAGCTACAGTGCATATTAGATAGTGTAGCTATAGTGCATATTAGATAGTGTAGCTATCCGTCATTGTAGAAAGTTCTATTGGACAGTACGGTAAACCTTTTCCCACAAAATTGGCCCTGCACCTGATTTGCCTGCCTCTTTCTCCATATCTTCATTTAAAAAAAAAAAATATATATATATATATATACATATGTATATATATACATACATATATATACATATATATATGTATGTATATATATACATATGTATATATATACATACATATATATACATATACACACACACATATATATATAAACCTAGGAAAAACATGGCCATTGGTTGAATCATGGCTCTCTCCTCACTAGATGTTCGTTGGGCAATTTTAGTCTCAATCTTGTCATCTGCAATATGGACATAATTCCACATAATTCATAACGAGGGTGAGGTATAACTGAGAATATATAAAGTAGCTAACATATAGTTAATTTGTCTCCTCCTGACCATCTCAGGTACAGCTAAAGCAAAAAAGGCATTCCGCTCCTCATCCAGACTTATGGGATGTGGGGGGTGAGGGAGCGTGCCTGCAAGCAGTGTTTGGGATCTTGTCTAGACTAACAGTACTCCGGCCAGGTAGCAGCAAGTCTCTGAGGTAAAGCCCCTGTGTTTACCAAAAAAAAAAGAGACACAGGCCCTGAAGATCCGGAGAGACAGACTGCGGGTAGGAGCACCCGGGAAAGGAAGGGAAACTACATTTATGTTTTGATGGACAGGGGGGGGAGTGAATGGCCGCAGTGGGGGTACACTGGCAGTCTTTTTCCCTCACAAGGGTGTTTGAGAGTCAAGAAACAACTCGTTCCGTTTTCCTTCGGGCCCCTGAACGTGCTAAGAACCCACCCTTTGCAGCGCCAGGCGAGGTGCCTCACTTTCTCCATTTGCGGACTCCAGTTCCCAGGATGCAGAGCAGCGGCCAATCTCTTGGCTCTTCTTCCATCCCCCTCCCGGGAAAGACTGCCCCTAGCCATGGCAAGGGGGCAGTTGCAGTTTCAGGGACTGATAACTCCAAGAGAATGAAATCACAAAGTGACCGGAGTCCTAGTTTCCCCAGCAAGGAGGTTAGGGAGGTAGTTAGAGCGCCGGGACGAAGTGGATGGGGTCTTCATTCCCACGTGTCTGCCCAGCGGCCGGTCCGGCACCCGCGGGGTTAACGCGTGGCGGAGGGATCCCGCAGCGTGTGCGTAGAACTGCAAAGTCACAGCCTTTCCTCCGAGAGGGCTGTATCCCTCCGCCGCTCCGCTCCAACACAAAATAGGGCCGCGTCTTCGCCTTTCTCCTCTTCTCGAGTGGGGTTCCCCAGGCATAAGGCTCCCCCCGGATCTCGCACCGGAGGCTTCCTGAATCTCCACGACCGCTGCCGAGATCTTGGGCCAGGAAATAGCCCCTTCGCAGGAACCACCCTACCGGCCGAACAGGAGGCGGAGGGGGGGAGGCGGAGCGGCGCCGCGCTGCACTACTTTCCTCTCCGGTTGCAAATGGCTGCCTCGTTCCCCACTTTCCGCTCAGTTTCCTGACCCCCCGGCGCCGGGAGCCGGGGTTGGGCCATGCACCTCTAGGCCCCCCGAGATTACAGCCAGCCGGGGGTCGAGGGGGTGCCGCCGATCAGAGCCGGCCAGGCCGGGGGCGGGGCAGCTCCTGAGGCCAGAGGGGAAGGGAGGCGAGCGCAGGGCCTGGAGCGGCCGGAGGGGAGCGGGCAGAGGGCTCGCACCGCCCGCCCCTTCCTCTTCCTCGCCCACCTACCCTCCTCCCTTCCCCGGGGGGAGCAGAAGGTGGGGGTCTCGAAGCCGCTGAGGGCGAGCGCTCGGGGTCGAGGAGCCCGACGCTGGGTGTGTGTCAGGTTCAGTCCCGCGGCCCTACCGGCTCTGCGTCTCCGTAGCTCGCGCGGCCCCGGGGCGCCGGCCCGGGCTGGGAGAGGGGCTCGGCACT
>NW_006439717.1:1314947-1330290 GCF_000325575.1 Pteropus alecto
CTGGAGAGCCTCGACGTTCCGCCCGAGCCCCGCGCGGGCGGCCGGGGCGCTGGCCCAGCCCTGGGACTGAGAGGCCGCCAGACGACGCGGATGCGGAGCCTGCTCGCCCAAGATCAAAGCCACCGGCGCTCTCTTTGTGTCCGTTCGGGATTCGCGGCCCTGGGGCTGTCCATGGAAACCTAAACTGCTGGAACCCGAAGCAGAGAACCCCTCCGTGGCTTCTTGCTCTTTTTTGGAGAGGAGGGTGGCCACTCCGACCTGGATTTACCGTTCTTGGTCCCCCTAAGCCCCCCCGTGCGGGGGGCGGCTGTGATCGCTCTGGCGGTTGGAGGTCGGGGAGCGGCCCGGGCTCTGGCCATGTTCTCGGATGAGGATTTCTGGATCGCCCTGTGAAGAGGTGAGTGAAGTCCGCCCCGCCAAGGCCCAGAAAGGGTTGGACTGGGGGCATAGCCAGATGGACTCTTCTTGGCCGGAGCTGGCCTTTAGGTTGAAGAAAGGGGTGCCAGGGCTGAGGAGGGTTTCTTTGGCAGGGTCTGTCAAGGGAACCTGAGCCAGTAGCTGGGGCAGAACTGAGGCCTGGTGTCTTGGGGTGTGCCTCTTTAAAGACTGGGGGGTTCAGGGAACCACGGGAGTTTGGGAACCTGGCCAGATCGCCTCTCTGCCTGTTTATTTTTGTGTTGGGGGAGCTCCACTAAACTAGGACCCAGGCCCTGATGCCAGCACCAATTCCAGTCAGCTGCTGCTCCCTCAGGGTTCCTTGTGGGCCTTGGGAACAGAACAACTTTGGGGGATGGGATTAGGGTGCCACTGCCAGGTCAGACTTACTGGCAGGTTGGACTTTAAGGTTGTTTTTGCCTATCCAGGCATCCAGAGCAGTCTCTGGGAGACTCAAGGAACCCTAGATCCTTCACCAGGCCTTTTTTCAGTGTGGAAAGGGGAGAGTGTGTAGAATCTGACTAGTGTAATGAAGCGGGTAGCTGGGGCAAGAAGGAGGTGGGGCTGAGGACAACTCTGGCCTTGCTGTTCAACTTTAAACTACCCCTGCCTGGCAAAGTGACCCCAGAGAGTCCTAGTGCTGTTTTAGCCTGCTTTGCCTCCCCTCCTCTCAGGATGGACATAATCTCTAGGGGATTATAGAGGAGGCCGTTGAGATTTGCTCTCTGCGAATGTGGGCTGCAAAAAATGGCTTTTGTCTCCCGCTTTCTCTGTGCCCGTTGTGGAGAGCTGGTTGCCCATAAGTCCTAGGCCAATCCTGCAGGCCCCTCCCTGACCTCTCTAACCCTTTTTGATCAGGGAATGTTAACTGGCCCACTGATCCAGTCCCATCCGTACAGAATAAGGTAGCCTGTACCTCTTTGGAGGAGAAATGACCCGATCAGAGCTGTTTCTGCAGAAGCCAGTGTTTCCAGCCCTGGCAGGAGGTGTTGGGGAGAAGGGGTGTGCATGTGAGTGCATGAAGGGTGCAGCATGAGCCTCATGCCTCTGGGCCCTGGGCTGGGACAGCCCTTCTCACAGCTGTCATGCTGCCCAGCAGGGATTTGGCTGGTGAGTTTTGTTCCCTCACTCCACCCTCTGCAACATACATACATAGGCTAGATCTCTTTGAACCTGGTTTTGGAAAGGAGAAAATAAGGGTTTTGCCCTTGAAAAGCTTTCTGGGTGGTAACCCAGAGGTGAGAGGTTGCACAGGGTTGGTAAAGTGAGGCTAGCTGTCACTCATGCTATCTCTGCCTCTGCATCCTATGTAGGGCCCCTCCTGTTGTCTGTCCCCAGAGAACTTCCTTAGGAGGGACCTCTCCTTCTTAGCTGTGGCTGGCCCCCAGGATGATCCAGGAACAATCCAGGAGGGTCTACAATGTCAGTGTTGCCATTTGGATTCTTCCTGGAGGGCTGACCCAAAATGGGGGTGGGAAGAGGTGTGGTTTGATTCTCAGGCTGGGAACCAGGAAGTCCTGAGCCCTACAGAAGAGCTGTTCACTCAAGGGCCTGCTTCAGCCTTTCACCTCTCCAAGCCTCCATTTCCCCTTTGGCTGGGAAAATGGAGTTAAAGCTATTGGTCTGGGATGGAGGAAGGGAGAGTGGGTTGAGATGACTCCCTGCCTTCTTCTTTGCTGTTTTGGCCCTCTTAGGCCTGAGACTAAGGGGAGCCAGCACTCCCTAGATCTGTGCTTCTCTGAGATCTCTAGTCTCCCAGAGGAAGCCTGGCCAGGCAGTAGTCCAATTTAGAACTAGGGAAAAAACCGTTGGTGTATATGTGTGTGTGGTTTCTGGCTGTGAATGATGGGCCAGGGGAACCTGTGGTCTTTATTTGTTTAGATGTGTTCAGGGGCCTAACAACTAGGACTCAGCATTGGGATGCAGGTGCTAGACTGCAGGGTTAGAGAAATGGGGCTCAGGCTTCTTGGAGGTGCCCCTAAATTCTTTTTGGTACAGCTTAGAGGACACTCTGCTCTTCACTTCTTGATCTTATGTTCCATGGCTCCGTGAGTGAGGTTCCGGCTTTGGAGGATGTTGGTACTCTTTCTCCCAAAGCTGGACGAAGGTGGTTTCTGTACCTCTCTGAGCAGTGCCAGCCTTACCAGCTTGAGAGGGCTGCGCTCAGAGGAAGGCAGGAGAATTTGTCTCTCTGGCCTTGTGTGAGGCAGTCCTCCCACCCACTGTATTATCACTGTTGCTTTTTATTTCTTGCTGTTTGTGACTCTTTTGGCCTCAGCTTTGAGAGCAGAGCAGGTGGAGGATCTTGGGGGACATATAGTAAGATACACACATTTAGGAAATTTTGAAGCCTTCTGGATGTGGTCAAGCCTTGAATGACAATAGGAAGAGAGGCCTGGTTTCCCATAGATGGCTTCTAAGGGCCCCTTGAAGTTCCAGAGCAGCTTTTCTGTGGGCTGTCCAAATGACCACCTTGCTTTCCTTTCAAGTGTGGTTATATGGTAGGTTTTGGAGAGCTGATCTGGGAATGGAGGTAACAGGTATCAGGTGATATTTCACTTTCCCAATCTAGTGGATTCTGATATTGTGAGGTGTTGGGGAGAAGTAAAATAAAATTTCCTTTCTTGTGACATGTCACAAGAAAGAGGCTCATTATCAATCTCTGGAGTGTGAGCTCAGGGAAGGACTAATATTGTGGTTCTTAGGTAATAGATTTATTGATCTTGGGTACCTTCGAGGGTTCCCCCTGTCTCTTCTGCCCCAGTCATTCAACCCCAAGTGGCTGACAAGGTTATTTGGTTTGGGAAGACAGATTTGTCCTTACTCAGGTTGGTATGGTCCCTTTGGTTAAACAAAAGGAGTAGAAAAGGTGAGAGATAAACTTCTCAGACTTTTATTTAGAGTTGTTATAGGGAACCCCCCTCTTCTCTGGGAACGCTGTATTTACTTTCTTTGCTTAAACCTCTACCCTTCCCACTAAGAGCTTCTGGCACCTATCCCTTTTTTCCTTCTGTAGGATATCTTTCCTTTTCCTCATCTCTGTAATTCTTCTTATTTGTTTTTTAGACTATGCTTAGTTTTCTCTGAGGTTTAGGAAAATATGCCCAAAGGTATGGGTCTTAACCTTCTTAGATAAAAATTTAGTGTATTTCATTTGGCTCTGGTATAAGCAGGCATATTTTAGAAGAGGAAGAGGGGACCGTTAAAAAAAAACCCCCCTTGCGTGTGGAAACCCTGCTTAACGGAAGAGGAAGGAAGCTACTCTACTGGAGGAAGGAAGCTACTCTGCTCGGCTGTGTCCTGCCCGGTTTAGAACTCCTCCAAGAGGCAGTATGCTTCCTGAGACTACAACTCCCAGCATGCCTAGCTTCACTAGGCATGCTACACATGCTCAGTAACTCTTAAGGCCCACTTCTGTTAACTACTAGGGATATCTAAGTAGGAAGGGCAGTTGGCGTTGCTAAGGGCAACTACCTGATGACTTGAGGCTGGGTGAGGTCCTAAGTTCAGTCATTGCAGGGGCCAGGGAGTGGTCCTGAACTGGATTTGGATGGGCAGTGGGTGGAAATTGGGGGGTTTCTTCTGTTGTATTTGGGATGTCCTGGTTGGAACCAGTGGAGGTTGGGGAGATCCATCCATAGCTGGGCTTTAGTTCCAGTAGTATGTTCTACATCCTGCAAGACCCTAGACTTCATCTCTGAGAGAGGGATTTTGGTTGCACTCAGACTTCTTGGGTTATGATTACCTATGGGTCAGTACTGACAGACTTCTAGAATGATAGCTGACTTGAGACCTGAGGAAAAAGGCAAGGATGAGGCCCATCAGAAGCCCAGAACTTAGATGTGAGGCAAAAGGTGGTACTAGATGCAAACTGGTTGTGCTTCTAGTTGGGTGCTGTTGCCCTGGGAACTCTTAAGCAGGAGGTGGGAAGTGGGAAAGGGGAGTGGATCCTCTGAGAATCCAGAGTGGGAGAAGAGGGTATGTGTTTATCTAGAGAGGAAGTAAGCAGTGGAATAGGGTTAGGGAGGACTTTCCTTATCATTAGTACAGGAGTTTGTAGGTATGACTTTGCTCTGATTTCTGTAGGGTCATTAGCTGCCTTCCTCCTAGGATTCTGGAGAAAGTGTGTAGTGGAGAGACTTACTAGATATATAGACATCTCATTGGCTTTGACAGGTCTCCCCGAGAGGGCCGTGCCCAGTCGGAGAGAGGGATGGACAGCCAGAAGCCGCCTGGTGAGGATAAAGATTCGGAACCGGCAGGTGAGTAGGGCAAATTCTGGGTTTGCTGGCAGCTTTCTGTTCTTTCCAGGCAACCTTAGATTTGTGGTTCTGGCACAAGGACAGGAGCTAAGTCTGTCTGATAGACAGGTAATTGAAAGACTTTGTCAAAATACCATCACTGTGATCCACCAAGGTTTTGGATAATCTCATGGGTCTGATGAGTGGACTAGTATTAAATAGTACATAGTGGCTGATGCATATTTCTTTGTTCACTCAGCTGATGGACCTGCAGCCTCTGAGGAGTCAGGTGCCACTGAAACAGACCTTCCCAACCCACATGTGGCGGAGGTCTCTGTGCACAGTTCTGGGGGTCCCAGACTTCAAGAGCCTCCCCAGGACTGCAGGTAACTAGTTTGGGAAAATGAGGATATAAAGGCAAACGATTTGAGAGTCTGAGGCCTTCAAGGAAGACTGTTTAAGAAAATAAGTGTTTGGGAAGCATAGATGTATTAAATCACGGGGTGGTCAGAGGCCTGGTGTGGTGCTGATGCTTTTGTGTCCACAGTGGGGGTCCAGTGCGGCGCTGTGCTCTCTGTAACTGCGGAGAGCCTAGTCTGCATGGGCAGCGGGAGCTACGGCGCTTTGAGTTGCCATTTGACTGGCCCCGGTGTCCAGCGGTGTCCCCTGGGGGGAACCCAGGGCCCAGTGAGGCAACGCTGCCCAATGAGGACCTATCACAGATTGGTTTCCCTGAGGGCCTGACACCTGCCCACCTAGGAGAACCTGGAGGTAAGTGAGGGGAGATGGGGTAACTGACCTGGGCAGGAAAGTCAGTAGGGGCTGGGCAGTCCTGAGCCAGCGATCACCTTTTTGTTAATTTTTCCTTTTCTTTGTTCCTCTTTTCACCTATACAGGGTCCTGCTGGGCTCACCATTGGTGTGCCGTGTGGTCGGCTGGCGTATGGGGGCAGGAGGGCCCAAAACTATGTGGTGTGGACAAGGCCATCTTCTCAGGGATCTCACAGGTAGGGCTGGAGCCAGGGCATTGATTGCATAGACAAAGGGCTGGTGGGCTTCTGAGAGTCAGGATAGAATGTGAAGGGTAGCAGGCATATTGGGGTAAAGCTAGCCCAACCTGTTGCTCTGGAGTGAGCTGATTGGCACTAAGGCTTTGTCTCCATCCTGGCAGCGCTGTTCCCACTGCACCAGGCTCGGTGCCTCCATCCCTTGCCGCTCACCTGGATGTCCACGGCTTTACCACTTCCCCTGTGCAACTGCCAGCGGTTCCTTCTTATCCATGAAAACACTGCAGCTGCTATGCCCGGAGCACAGTGAGGGTGCCGCACATCTGGGTGAGAAGTCCTGCCCTTTGGACATCAGACAAATGAGAGACTAAGTGTGCCTGGGGTATTTGTACTCTGCAGAGCACTCATTGATACCTATAATTTTACACTGTCACTTTGTCACACTAAAATAGGTGTGAACTTTGAGAGTGCAAGGGCTTTGCTTATCTTGTTTACCATGGTGTCTGCAATGCCTAGAACAGTGCCTGGCATATATTAGGCAGACACTTAGTAACTGTTATTTGTTCATTCTGGTCCATGGAACGCCTGTTATGTAGATAGCACCGTATTGAATCTTATATGGAATTGATAGCTGACCTGTGTTTTCTGTACCTTCTCGCTGCAGAGGAGGTTCGTTGTGCAGTATGTGAGGGGCCGGGGGAATTGTGTGACCTGTTCTTCTGTACCAGCTGTGGGCATCACTATCACGGGGCCTGCCTGGACACTGCTCTGACTGCCCGAAAGCGTGCTGGCTGGCAGTGCCCTGAATGCAAAGTGTGCCAAGCGTGCAGGTAAGAATGGAAGGGCAGAAGGGAAGCCTTTGACAAAGCATGGGTTAGGGTTGAAAATGAGGGTAGGGAGGACCCTGTTGTTTGCCCTGTGTCCCTGCAGGAAACCTGGGAATGACTCTAAGATGTTGGTCTGTGAGACATGTGACAAAGGATACCATACCTTCTGCCTAAAACCACCTATGGAGGAACTGCCTCCTCACTCTTGGAAGTGCAAGGTGAGTGTCCTTGATCCTCCCTTACTCTCCCTAATTCTGCCTCCTGCAACATCTGGAGTTTCTCTCTTGTGATGAGTCCTGTGTTCCGTTCAAGTCTCTGCTGTCTGACCAATACCTGTTTTGTTTGTTCCCTTCTCTTAGGCGTGCAGGGTATGCCGGGCCTGTGGGGCAGGCTCAGCAGAGCTGAATCCCAACTCTGAGTGGTTTGAGAACTACTCACTCTGTCACCGCTGTCACAAAGCCCAGGGAGGACAACCTATCAGTTCTCTTGCTGAGCAGCATCCTGCTGTCTGTAGCAGGTAAATGATGTGGACTGGAAGAGGTAGGGCTGCGGGATCGAAAATATCGAGATTGGCAGGGGTCATGTTAAAGCAAGCTGATTTTGAGAGGAGAGCCCTAAGGTGGGTGGTACAATCCTTATCATTCATGCCTCGCCTCAGTGCGAGGAGTTGGTAACTGATGAGAGCCACGTTGCCTGCTCCCCTGTACCCTCTGCAGATTCTCACCCCCAGAGCCTGGCGATCCCCCAACTGATGAGCCCGATGCTCTGTACGTTGCATGCCAAGAGCAGCCAAAGGGCGGGCACGTGACCTCTATGCAACCCAAGGAACCGGGGCCCCTGCAATGTGAAGCCAAACCACTAGGTGAGTAGGGTTTGAGGGACCCTAAAAGTAATCCCCTTCTATTCTGTGGCTAGGGACAGTTTCTGTTTTGCCTCAGACCCTGCATTTTCTGTGGAGTGGAGTTGAGCTGGGTAGGAGCATAGTGTGTTATGTCTACAGGGAGAGCAGGGGCCCAACTTGAGCCCCAGTTGGAGGCCCCCCTAAATGAGGAGATGCCACTGCTGCCCCCACATGAGGAGTCGCCCCTATCCCCACCACCTGAGGAATCACCCACATCCCCGCCGCCTGAGGCATCGCGTCTGTCCCCACCGCCTGAGGAATCACCCCTCTCTCCACCGCCTGAGGAGTCTCCTTTATCTCCCCCACCTGAACCATCACCTTTTTCTCCACTGGAGGAATCACCTTTCTCTCCACCAGAGGAGTCTCCCCCATCTCACCCACTTGAGACACCCCTATCCCCACCACCTGAAGCATCACCCCTGTCCCCACCATTTGAGGAGTCTCCTCTGTCTCCCCCGCCTGAGGAATTGCCCACTTCCCCACCACCTGAAGCATCTCGCCTATCTCCACCACCTGAGGAGTCACCTATGTCCCCTCCACCTGAAGAGTCACCTATGTCTCCACCACCTGAGGCATCTCGTCTATTCCCACCATTTGAAGAATCACCCCTGTCCCCCCCACCAGAAGAGTCTCCCCTTTCCCCACCACCTGAGGCATCACGCCTATCTCCACCACCTGAGGACTCTCCCATGTCCCCACCACCTGAAGATTCACCTATGTCCCCCCCACCTGAGGTATCACGCCTGTCTCCCCTGCCTGATGTACCACACCTATCTCCCCTGCCTGAGGTGTCACGCCTGTCCCCACCACCTGAGGAGTCTCCCCTGTCCCCACCACCTGAGGAGTCTCCCACATCCCCACCACCTGAGGCTTCACGCCTATCCCCACCACCTGAGGACTCGCCCACATCCCCACCACCTGAAGACTCACCTGCTTCCCCACCACCGGAGGACTTGCTTATGTCCCCACCGCTGGAGGAGTCACCCCTGTCGCCACTGCCCGAGGAGCCAAGACTCTGCCCCCGGCCTGAGGAGCTGCGCCTGTCCCCTCAGCCTGAGGAGCTACACCTATCTCCCACGACTGAGGAACCATGCCTGTCCCCTGCACCTGAGGAGCTGCTTCTGTCCCCCCGGCCTGAGGAGCTTCACCTGTCCCCCCAGCCTGAGGAGCCACGTTTGTCCCCTGCACCTGAGGAGCTGCACTTGTCCCCTCTGCCTGAAGATCCACATCTGTCCCCCATGGCTGAGGAGTCGCAGCCATCTCCCGTGCCTGAGGAGCTGTGCCTGTCCCCCCGGCCTGACGAGCCGCGCCTGTCCCCCATGCTTGAGGAACCACACTTGTCCCCACGGCCTGAGGAGTCGCACCTGTCGCCTCAGCCTGAAGAGCCACCTGAGGAGTCAGGCCTATGCCCTGCACCTGAGGAATTGCCCTTGTTCCTCCCACCTGGGGAGCCACCTTTATCCCCCTTGCTTGGAGAGCCGGCCCTGTCTGAGCCCGGGGAACCACCTCTGTCCCCTCTGCCTGAGGAGCTGCCCTTGTCCCCACCCGGGGAGCCCTCCATGTCACCTCAGCTAATGCCACCAGGTAAGAGGATGTTAGTAACCCTTTGTTCTGGGACAGTCTTAATTCTTTATGGCACAGCTAATCTAAGAGCCTCCCTTTTTCTCTTTTCCTTCAGATCCTCTTC
This sequence comes from Pteropus alecto, assembly GCF_000325575.1. Lineage (NCBI taxonomy): Eukaryota > Metazoa > Chordata > Mammalia > Chiroptera > Pteropodidae > Pteropus > Pteropus alecto. The sequence continues at coordinate 1,324,045 of NW_006439717.1, forward strand.
CTCCTCCACTCTCACCCATTGTCACAGCTGTGGCCCCACCGGCTCTGTCTCCTTTGGGGGAGTTAGAGTACCCCTTTGGTGCCAAAGGGGACAGTGATCCCGAGTCGCCATTGGCTGCTCCCATCCTAGAGACACCCATCAGCCCTCCACCAGAAGCTAACTGCACTGACCCTGAGCCTGTACCCCCTATGATCCTTCCCCCATCTCCAGGTTCCCCAATGGGGCCGGCTTCTCCTATCCTGATGGAGCCCCTTCCCCCTCGGTGTTCTCCACTCCTCCAGCATTCCCTGCCTCCCCAGAACTCCCCTTCTTCCCAGTGCTCTCCTCCTGCTCTGCCATTGTCCATTCCCTTTCCACTGAGTCCTGTGGAGAAGGCAGTGGTGGTCTCAGATGAGGCTGAGCCACCCGAGGTGGAGACTGAGAAAGTCCCTGAACCTGAGTGCCCAGCCTTGGAGCCCAGCGCTCCTGGTCCTCTCCCCTCTCCTATGGGAAACCTTTCTTGCCCTGCACCCAGCCCTGCCCCAGCCCTGGATGACTTCTCTGGCCTGGGGGAAGACACAGCTCCTCTGGATGGGACTGACACTCCTGGTTCCCAGCCAGAGGCTGGACAGACTCCTGGCAGTTTGGCTAGTGAACTTAAGGGTTCCCCTGTGCTCCTAGATCCCGAGGAGCTGGCCCCTGTGACCCCTATGGAGGTCTATGGCCCAGAATGCAAGCAGGCAGGACAGGGCTCACCCTGTGAAGAGCAAGAGGAGCCACGTGCACCAGTCGCCCCTACCCCACCTACTCTCATCAAATCCGACATCGTTAATGAGATCTCTAATCTGAGTCAGGGCGATGCCAGTGCCAGTTTCCCTGGCTCAGAGCCCCTGCTGGGCTCTCCCGACCCCGAGGGGGGCGGCTCCTTGTCTATGGAGTTGGGAGTATCTACAGATGTTAGTCCAGCCCGAGATGAAGGCTCCCTGCGGCTCTGTACTGACTCTCTGCCAGAGACTGATGACTCGCTGTTGTGTGATGCCGGGACAGCTGTCAGTGGAGGCAAAGCTGAGGGGGATAAGGGGAGGCGGCGCAGCTCCCCAGCTCGTTCTCGCATCAAACAGGTGAGGCGCTGTCCAGCATCATGCCACTGTCAGAGGTATACTCTTGTGTCACTGATATCTTCTACCTGGCTTAAAATCCTAGCCTCTTAGAGATCTTTCAGTCCACTCTCTTATTTTATTAAGAAGAATACTAATATGTATAGGAGGAAGTGACTTGCCCAGCTTCATGGTTACTCAGTAATATAATTGGGACTGGAAACTCGGGTCTTTCAAGCCAGTCTTTTTTATCATCATACCCCATTTGTCACTCTTTCTTCTTGGGAGTAGAGCTGTCTATCTGTTGCTGAGAGCTGGCTTTTCCCCTGTTCTGCCTGGGATTCCTGGGCTTTATTTGTTGTCATGTTCTGTCCATTTATCTCTTCTTATCCCTCCAAGATTGTGGATCCAATACAATAGCCCTGGACTTGCCCCTGTAATCATCCCCTTCCCTCGCTCAGGGTCGCAGCAGTAGTTTCCCAGGAAGACGCCGGCCACGTGGAGGAGCACATGGAGGACGTGGGAGAGGACGGGCCCGGCTAAAATCAACCACTTCTTCCATTGAGACTCTGGTAGTAAGGAGAGGCCTCCCATCCCCCAAACATGCTTCAGCTGGCCCCTTCAAGATTAAACACCCTTTAATCCTGCCAGTCCCCTGCACGCTCGCCTGCCTGCCTGCTAGCCTAGGGCCTGTCCGGCTGTGTCTGTGCTCCTTCTATCCACTTTGGCCCCCAGGCTTCTCTGAAATCTCTGCTGTCAGGCTGAGGCCCAGTTTGGGAGCTGGGGTGTTCTTCTGCTTCTTAGTCCTGGCTCCTGGCCTTCATCTTAGCCAGGGGTTCCCCAGCACCAAAGAGGAATGCAGATTAGTCGGGGCAGATTTAGCTACCTCACTTTCCACAACTCTCTGCCTATAAGGTTGCTGATATCGATAGCTCTCCCAGCAAGGAGGAAGAAGACGACGATGATGACACCATGCAAAATACTGTGGTTCTCTTCTCCAACACGGACAAGTTTGTTCTAATGCAGGTACCATATGTGACTGGTGTAGTCCTATCCTTACCAGTGAGACCTGGAAGACTGACATTTGTTGTATGTGTTTTGGTAGAAGGACATGTAGAAAACCAAGGACCTGTTCTGGGGGTACCCAGCTAATTAGAAAACAGTGAATCAGAATCACGTTAATTTGTTTGTCCATCCATCAAATTTCTCTTGAATGTCTCCTGAGCTAGGGTTTACAGCAGTGAGAAAGGCAGAAATGATTTCTGCCTTGTGGAAGGTTATAGTCTAAGGAGCTTATGTGTATTTGCACCTGAACAATATCTAAGCTGGCAGAATATTGTCATATGTGTTACTCTCTCAGCCTGAGCAGTCTTTGTTCATCTTCTCTTCCTTTCACTTCTTATCTTTACCCACATTAGGCTGTTTCAAGTCAAATTGCCTGATCAGATGAGCAAAGCATATTAGGAAGGAACGGAGACCTGGCTTTTGGTTCTCTGACTCCCTCAAATTAGAGTTGTAGTCAGTTGCTGGGACTGACTGGGATGAAGAGACCTAGTTGGACATTGGGGTTTCTATATGTTTCCCCAGGACATGTGTGTGGTATGTGGCAGCTTTGGCCGGGGGGCAGAAGGCCATCTCCTTGCCTGTTCCCAGTGCTCACAGTGCTATCACCCTTACTGTGTCAACAGCAAGGTGAGTTCAGGGCCCAAGAGGCATGGGCTGGAGAATGGGATCACTTATTTCTTATCCTAGGCCTCTGTCCTGGCCACGCTACTTCTTAAAGTGGCCATTGGTCACTCATTAGTCACCAGTGGTTATCAAACTCATCCTGTGGAAAAGTACTTTGGAAACGGTGGTGGTCTTTATAGTTTTTTGGTGGTATACCATGACTTGCTGGTATAATTCTATCGTAGAAACTATGAGGACTTTACTAGTAGAAAACATGACGGAATCTGGAGATAAAATGTAAAATCAAAATCATAAGCAAATGTCCGTAAAGAGAAAATAGTGTTTTTGACCCAAGCATGATCAGTTGTTTTGGGGTTTTTATTAATGTTAAATTAGAACTCGTTCACTGTTGACATTCACTGACTTGTATCAGTAACAGATATTAAATGTTTAAGCAAAATTGGGAGAAATACAACGTAATTCTACCCACAATCTTTTCAGGAACTTGCCTAGTGAAAGATTGCCATTCTACTCTCGTAATGAGGCAGTGGCCCAGTGAGGTTTTTCCTTAAACAGCAGAGATCCTTGGGAGCCTAAGTTTAGAGCCACTATTTTTGGGGTGAAGGTACTCTGCATAGCCTCCCTATTCTCAAATGGAGGTCCGGCCCTGGCACTGGGGTCCTCCAGGCCCACGCACATAAGTCTCCCCTTTCCCTAAGAACTCTGTCCTCCCCTCTACATCACACCCTGAGGAATTGCCATCTTTTGCACCAGATCACCAAGGTGATGCTGCTAAAGGGCTGGCGTTGTGTGGAGTGCATCGTGTGTGAGGTGTGTGGTCAGGCCTCAGACCCCTCACGCCTGCTGCTCTGTGATGACTGTGATATTAGCTACCACACGTATTGCCTGGACCCCCCACTGCTCACCGTGCCCAAAGGCGGCTGGAAGTGCAAGTGGTAAGGAGACCCAGGATCTTCAGAGGGGCCTGGGCCTGAGATGTCAGAGTGGTTGTGATGTTGAATATATGACAGGGACTGGGTTTAGAAGACCAGGCTGTTCGCTTGGTTCTCAGGCCACCTCGGGGTGCCTTGGGTAGGTTAGGTACTGAGGATATGTCATTCTGCCCCCACCAGGTGTGTGTCTTGTATGCAGTGTGGGGCTGCCTCCCCTGGCTTTCATTGTGAATGGCAGAATAGTTATACACACTGCGGGCCCTGCGCAAGCCTGGTGACCTGCCCTATCTGTCATGCCCCATACGTGGAAGAGGACCTACTAATCCAATGCCGCCACTGTGAACGGTGAGGGTGCCCCTTTCCCTTTGTATTGGCTCCCTCTTCTCTGTTCTCAGCTTTATATTTTCTGGGTTTATCTCCTCCTGTCTCCTTTCTCCCAGGTGGATGCATGCCAGCTGTGAGAGCCTCTTTACGGAGGATGATGTGGAGCAGGCAGCTGATGAGGGCTTTGACTGTGTCTCCTGCCAGCCTTACGTGGTAAAGCCTGCTGGTGAGTACCAGGTACTGGGGAGGGAGAGGAGGAGTCAGGGCTGGGGTGCCTTGCTTTGGGACAGGGCCTCAAGCTGCCTTGGATTGTCTTCCTCTTCACAGCGCCTGTTGCACCTCCAGAGTTGGTACCTATGAAGGTGAAAGAGCCAGGTGAGTCACAGAAATTCCGAATGCCAAAGTCAGAGGAGAACTTAGACAGTGCCTAGTCTAGCTCTAAACCCCTAACTTCATCTCATTTTCAGAATAGGAAACTATTACCCATGAAGATTGAGTGGCCCGCCCAAGGTCACCCAGTAAGTAGGTGGTGACAAAGTTATGACTACAGCCAAGGCCTCTAGTTTCCCAGGCAGAGTTCTTTCTACTAGGCAACATGGCCTTGTACTGTCAGAATCTCATCTCCAGAGAGCACAGGATACCACTTCAGTGAAGGGGCTGGGGCCACCTCCTCCTCCGTCATGATGTAGGCTTTGCTCCTGGTATTTGAGGTACTGTATGCTGGCATTCAGCAAGTAGGGACCCTTCTAGCCCCAGACAGCTACAGAATATATTTAGTTAACCTAGAGTTAATCATACGCAAAGTCAGGCTTCTGCAGTAACAGTCTTTGAATTTCTCTGGATCACTGATGGAGAACTTGGACCTCAGCTAGCGCCCAGTGATGGCCTGTCTTCTTCACCTCTCAGACCCCAGGCTGGACTTTGTCTAGTGTGTCTTTTTCTCACTGCTTTTGTCGCACCTGATGACTTAGGCCGAAACTTGGAGTTCTGGTTTCCCTGGGGCCTCTGTCCAAGGTCACATGTTCTTCCCCTTCATGCAGAGCCCCAGTACTTTCGCTTCGAAGGTGTGTGGCTGACAGAAACTGGCATGGCCGTGCTGCGTAACTTGACCATGTCACCCCTGCATAAGCGGCGCCAGCGGCGAGGACGGCTTGGCCTCCCAGGCGAGGCTGGGCTGGAGGGTTCTGAGCCCTCAGATGCCCTTGGCCCTGATGACAAGAAGGATGGGGACCTGGACACTGATGAGCTGCTCAAGAGTGAAGGTCAGGCTGAGGAATCTCAAGGAATGCCAAAGTAGTGGGAGCACACCTGTGAGAATTGGATGTAGGGTGGGAGCAGCATTGCCACTCCTAGTCACCCTCAAGCCACTGGTTGGTTTTGTCCAAATGGCTGTGGCAAGGCATTTGGCTCTCTGTTCTTGGGTGGCAGGATAACAAGGTTAGAAGGGCCCATGCCTCTGCTTTGTCTCCATACACAGGTGGTGTGGAGCACATGGAGTGTGAAATTAAACTGGAGGGCCCCGTCAGCCCTGATGTGGAGCCTGGCAAAGAGGAAACCGAGGAGAGCAAAAAACGCAAACGCAAACCCTATCGGCCTGGTGAGGCCCTGGGATGGGGAGTTGGGTGGGGAGTTGAGGCTCACCAGGTTCCCCAGCGGCTTCTCAGCCTCAGCTCTGCCTCCTCACAGGCATTGGTGGTTTCATGGTGCGACAGCGGAAATCCCACACACGTGTGAAAAAGGGGCCTGCTGCACAGGCGGAGGTGTTGAGTGGGGATGGGCAGCCCGACGAGGGTGAGACGGGTGAGGGCTCCAGTGGGCCTGGGAGAAAGGGGGGGTGGTCACAGGACTTACAGGGCACTGCCAGGGAGGCCCTGAAGGAGGGCTTACTCAAAGGTTCAAGAGGGTGGTGGGCCCAGTTTGTGTTGGGGGAGAGAACAGGTAGACAGCATCCTCAGCGTCCCCAGAGAAGCTGACACCTATTCTCTCCCCAGTGATGCCTGCCGACCTGCCTGCAGAGGGCTCTGTGGACCAGAGCTTAGCTGATGGGGACGAGAAGAAGAAGCAGCAGCAGCGGCGAGGGCGCAAGAAGAGCAAACTAGAGGACATGTTCCCTGCTTACCTGCAGGTGGGCCTTAGGCTTCAAGGGGTGAAGGGATTGTCTGTTCTGCAGGGATTGAAAAAACCTGTTTCTCCTTGCCTCCTCCCACAGGAAGCCTTCTTTGGGA
>NW_006439717.1:1330579-1333950 GCF_000325575.1 Pteropus alecto
AAGAGTTGCTGGACCTGAGCCGGAAGGCCCTTTTCGCAGTTGGGGTGGGCCGGCCAAGCTTTGCAATAGGAACCCCAAAAGCTAAGGGGGATGGAGGCTCAGACAGGAAGGAGCTCCCCAACTCACAGAAAGGTCAGTCATGTGGGGGTGAATTGGTCTGAAGGGACCCAGTTTTCCTCTGTGCTTAGGAGCTGATAAGGGAATTTTGTGGGGAATAGGCTGGTCTCCAGGAGTTGAGTGTGGGCCAAGGACCCTGGTCTGTTGAGCTGGGGACCCATTCCGGGCATCAGATGTAAGGCATCTCTGATTGGAATGGTGACTATTCCTTGTAGGAGATGATGGTCCAGATGTTGCAGATGAAGAATCCCGTGGCCCTGAGGGCAAGGCTGATACACCAGGTGAGGGCTGCAGGGAAGACTGCATCCTAGCTTAGTTTTGCCTCTGTCAATCTATTCTACCCCTGAGCACCATCGGAGCTGGAGGCTGGAAACTGTTCCATGCCCTCTGTGGTTCAGGGTGACCAGTGTGGTACTTTCATACTGGCCTTGGCTGATGAGTTTCTCCTGGCTGTTACAGGACCTGAGGATGGAGGTGTAAAGGCATCCCCAGCGCCCAGTGACCCTGAGAAGCCAAGCACCCCGGGAGAAGGGATGCTTAGCTCTGACTTAGACAGGATCCCCACAGAAGGTGAGGCTGTGACTTGCACTCTTCATGTGTCAGGGTCCTCTATGGGAAAAAGAGAAAGTCCTGCCTATGGTACTTTCATCTGTATAGTTTCTCTGGTGGGGAGTCCTGGGCACCTCCCCTGGCCACAACCATTTGTAGACCTGTGGTGTCCCCTCAACTCCCTAGTCTGCCTCAGCAGCATCCTCCATCATTCCCCCACAGAACTGCCCAAGATGGAATCCAAGGACCTGCAGCAGCTCTTCAAGGATGTTCTGGGTTCTGAACGAGAGCAGCATCTGGGTTGTGGAACCCCTGGCCTAGATGGCAGCCGTACTCCACTTCAGAGGCCCTTTCTTCAAGGTGATATGGGTAGGAGTGGTTCAAAGACTCTATAAGCAGATATGGCCAAGCTTGTCCTCAGGATGGGCCACTTGCTCCCTTTCTCTGATCCTGTGCTACTTGTAGGTGGACTCCCTTTGGGCAGTCTCCCCTCCAGCAGCCCAATGGACTCCTACCCAGGCCTCTGCCAGTCCCCATTCCTGGATTCTAGGTTGGTATCTATGCTTAACCTTCTAGGGCCATCTCTGTTGTTCCTTCCCTCAAACTGGGTCAGTGCTGAGGGAGGGACCTTGGACTCCTGGGTATGGCTATAGCTATACTTCCCCATGCTCCTCTTCACCCCTTTGTTAGTGGCCCTCCTCTGGTTGGGGCAGAGCAGTGGCCTAGGGCCTCTGGGTAGTTTGTTTGGGGTTGGGTATGACATCCCTGCCCCCTGTGACTCTCTGCCCCTGCGCCCCAGGGAGCGCGGGGGCTTCTTTAGCCCGGAACCCGGTGAGCCAGACAGCCCCTGGACAGGCTCAGGGGGCACCACGCCCTCCACACCCACCACCCCCACCACAGAGGGTGAGGGCGACGGACTCTCCTATAACCAGCGGAGTCTTCAGCGCTGGGAGAAGGATGAGGAGTTGGGCCAACTCTCCACCATCTCGCCTGTGCTCTATGCCAACATTAACTTTCCCAATCTCAAGCAAGATTACCCAGGTACCTGTGGGACAAGGGTGAGGGGCATGACAACCTGATAACATGGCGGGTCCAGGGGTGCACCCGCCAGGTCTCCTAATGCAATCCCTCTATCTTCAGACTGGTCTAGCCGTTGCAAACAAATCATGAAGCTCTGGAGAAAAGTTCCAGCCACTGACAAAGCTCCCTACCTGGTGAGACAGAAGGAAACCTGGGTCAACATGGAAACAGCGGGTGGTGTTTGGGAAAATTCACCTTAGTTCTTTCCCTTCCTTACTTCTAAAGCAACTGGGCCAGAAGGGATCAGCTTTTGGGTAGGGAGTGTGAGTGGCGTGAGGGATGGGGGCTGGGCATGAGACTAAGCTGTAGCCTAAAGCTATGTTTCTATCCCTCAGCAAAAGGCCAAAGATAATCGGGCGGCTCACCGCATCAACAAGGTGCAAAAGGTGAGTGGGGGCCAGGCTGGTCTGCGCCATTGAAGTCCTGTAGCTGGTGGCCTATCTCAGGGTGGGGGGACGTAGGGCCTGCCACAGCAGCCTAACTGCTCTGTGCCTGGTCTCCTCCCGTAGCAGGCTGAGAGCCAGATCAACAAGCAGACCAAGGTGGGCGACATGGCCCGTAAGACTGACCGACCGGCCCTACATCTCCGCATTCCCCCCCAGCCAGGGGCACTGGGCAGTCCGCCCCCCGCTGCTGCCCCCACCATTTTCATTGGCAGCCCCACTACCCCCGCCGGCTTGTCTACCTCTGCGGACGGGTTCCTGAAGCCGCCGGCGGGCACAGTGCCCGGCCCCGACTCGCCCGGTGAGCTCTTCCTCAAGCTCCCACCCCAGGTGCCCGCCCAAGTGCCTTCGCAGGATCCCTTTGGACTGGCCCCCGCCTATGCTCTGGAGTCCCGCTTTCCCACAGCACCACCAACCTATTCTCCCTATCCTAGCCCAACTGGGGCCCCTGCACAGCCCCCGATGCTGGGTGCCTCATCTCGTTCTGGGACTAACCAGCCAGGGGAATTCCACACTACCCCACCTGGCACCCCGCGACACCAGCCCTCTACACCTGACCCCTTCCTCAAACCCCGCTGCCCTTCATTGGACAACCTGGCTGTGCCTGAGAGCCCAGGGGTAGGGGGTGGCAAGGCTTCCGAGCCCCTGCTGTCACCCCTGCCTTTTGGGGAGTGTCGGAAAGCCTTGGAGGTGAAGAAGGAAGAGCTTGGGGCATCCTCTCCTAGCTATGGGCCCCCAAATCTGGGCTTTGTTGACTCACCCTCCTCAGGCCCCCACCTGGGCAGCCTGGAGCTAAAGGCACCTGATGTCTTCAAAGCCCCCCTGACCCCTCGGGCATCTCAGGTAGAGCCCCAGAGCCCGGGCTTGGGCCTAAGGCCCCAGGAGCCACCCCCTGCCCAGGCTTTGGCCCCTTCTCCCCCTAGCCACTCGGATATCTTTCGCCCTGGTCCCTACCCTGACCCCTATGCCCAGCCCCCATTGACCCCTCGGCCACAGCCCCCACCCCCTGAGAGCTGCTGTGCCCTGCCCCCTCGCTCACTGCCCTCCGACCCTTTCTCCCGAGTACCTGCCAGTCCCCAGTCCCAGTCCAGCTCTCAGTCCCCATTGACACCCCGTCCTCTGTCTGCTGAGGCTTTCTGCCCATCCCCCGTGACCCCTCGCTTCCAGACCCCTGAACCTTAC
>NW_006439717.1:1334022-1346229 GCF_000325575.1 Pteropus alecto
CCTCCCGCCCAGTCCCGTGACCCGTTTGCCCCATTGCATAAGCCACCCCGACCCCAGCCCCCTGAAGTTGCCTTCAAGGCTGGGCCTCTAGCCCACACTCCGCTGGGGGCTGGGGGCTTCCCAGCAGCCCTGCCCTCGGGTCCGGCAGGTGAGCTTCATGCCAAGGTCCCAAGTGGGCAGCCCCCCAATTTTGCCCGGTCCCCTGGGACAGGTGCATTTGTGGGTGCCCCTTCTTCTATGCGTTTCACTTTCCCTCAGGCAGTAGGGGAGCCTTCTTCCCTAAAGCCCCCTGTCCCTCAGCCTGGTCTCCCTCCACCCCATGGGATCAACAGCCATTTTGGGCCTGGCCCTAATTTGGGCAAGCCTCAAAGCACAAACTACTCAGTAGCCACAGGGAACTTCCACCAATCGGGCAGCCCCCTGGGATCCAGCAGCGGGTCCACAGGAGAGGGCTATGGGCTGTCCCCACTACGACCCCCGTCAGTCCTACCACCACCTGCACCCGATGGATCCCTCCCTTACCCGCCCCATGGAGCCTCACAGCGGGCTGGCATCACCTCTCCAGTCGATAAGCGAGAAGACCCAGGGGCTGGAATGGCCAGCTCTTTGGCAGCACCCGAACTTCCAGGTACCCAGGACCCAGGCATCTCTACCCTCAGCCAGACAGAGCTGGAGAAGCAACGGCAGGTGAGTCAACATCATGGAGCTGAGCCCCCTATATCTCTACTGTCCCTGTACCAGCTCTGTGATTGGAGTAGGACAGATAGACTTCTCATCTCTGTTTTCTGCACAGCGCCAGCGACTGCGGGAGCTTCTGATTCGGCAGCAGATCCAGCGCAACACCCTGCGGCAAGAGAAGGAAACAGCTGCGGCAGCTGCAGGAGCAGTGGGGCCCCCGGGCAGCTGGGGTGCTGAGTCTAGCAGCCCTGCCTTTGAGCAGCTGAGTCGAGGCCAGACTCCCTTCGCTGGGACCCAGGTAGGTAGAGTTGCAAGGGGTGGTGGTCCCAGGTTATTGAAGGTGGCCCCACCTTCATCTACCTTTATCTCTCCTAGGACAAGAGCAGTCTTGTGGGGCTGCCCCCCAGCAAGTTGAGTGGCCCCATCTTGGGGCCAGGGGCTTTCCCCAGTGATGACCGACTCTCCCGGCCACCTCCACCAGCCACTCCTTCCTCCATGGATGTAAATAGCCGGTGAGGCTTCAGGGAGTTCCCTGAGGATTCACTGTTGTATGCTGCCTCTGATTTCACCTGTTACTCTAATCCTTCTACAGTACCATTTACTCTTCTTCTCTCCTACTCCTCCCTTACTGATTAACTTCACCCTTCCCCACTGTCCTAGGCTCATGTTTTAGTTCTTCATCCTGGTGTTATCTTACTGACTACTTCATATTCTTCCAGGCAACTGGTGGGAGGCTCCCAAGCCTTCTATCAGCGAGCACCCTATCCTGGGTCCCTGCCCTTACAGCAGCAGCAGCAGCACTTGTGGCAGCAGCAGCAGCAGCAACAACAGCAGCAGCAGCAGCAGCAGCAGGCAACAGCAGCAACCTCCATGAGACTTGCCATGTCTACTCGCTTTCCATCAGCTCCTGGGCCTGAACTTGGTCGCCAAGCCCTAGGTTCCCCCTTGGTGGGACTTCCCACCCGCTTGCCTGGCCCTGGTGAACCAGTGCCTGGTCCAGCCGGTCCTGCCCAATTCATTGAGTTGCGGCACAATGTACAGAAAGGACTAGGACCTGGGGGGTCTCCATTTCCTGGTCAGGGCCCCCATCAAAGACCCCGTTTTTACCCTGTAAGTGAGGATTCCCACCGACTGGCTACTGAAGGGCTTCGTGGCCTAGCGGTATCAGGCCTTCCCCCACAGAAACCCTCAGCCCTGCCGGCACCTGAACTGAACAACAGTCTCCATCCAGCGCCCCACACCAAGGGTCCCACCCTGCCCACTGGCTTGGAGCTGGTTAGCCGGCCCCCCTCAAGCACTGAACTTGGCCGCCCCCCTCCTCTGGCTCTGGAAGCTGGGAAGTTACCCTGTGAGGACACTGAGCTGGATGATGACTTTGATGCCCACAAAGCCCTAGAGGATGATGAGGAGCTTGCTCACCTGGGCTTGGGTGTGGATGTGGCCAAAGGAGATGATGAGCTTGGCACCTTGGAAAACCTGGAGACCAATGACCCCCACCTTGATGACCTGCTCAATGGGGATGAGTTTGACCTACTAGCCTATACTGACCCTGAGTTGGACACTGGGGACAAGAAAGACATCTTCAATGAGCACCTGAGGCTGGTAGAGTCAGCCAATGAAAAGGCTGAGCGGGAGGCCCTGCTGCGGGGGGTGGAGCCAGGACCCCTGGGCCCTGAGGAGCACCCTCCCCCTGCTGCTGATACCTCTGAGTCCCGTCTGGCACCGGTGCTCCCTGAGGTGAAACCCAAGGTGGAGGAAGGTGGACGCCACCCTTCCCCTTGCCAATTCACCATCACCACCCCCAAGGTAGAGACAGCACCTGCCACCACTTCCCTAGGCCTGGGGCTAAAGCCAGGACAGAGTGTGATGGGCAGCCGGGACACCCGGATGGGCACAGGGCCCTTTTCTAGCAGTGGGCACACAGCTGAGAAGGGCCCCTTTGGAGCCACAGGAGGACCACCAGCTCACCTGTTGACCCCCAGCCCACTGAGTGGCCCAGGAGGGTCCTCCCTACTGGAAAAATTTGAGCTAGAGAGTGGGTCCCTGACCTTGCCCAGTGGACATGCAGCATCTGGGGATGAGCTGGACAAGATGGAGAGCTCACTGGTAGCCAGTGAGTTACCCCTGCTTATCGAGGACCTGTTGGAACATGAGAAAAAGGAGCTGCAGAAGAAGCAGCAGCTTTCAGCACAGCTACAGCCTGTGCAGCAGCAGCAACAGCAGCATTCTCTACTAACCACACCAGGCCCTGCCCAAGCCATGTCTTTGCCACATGAGGGCTCTTCTTCCAATTTGGCTGGGCCCCAACAGCAGCTTACTCTGGGACTTGGAGGTCCCCGACAGCCAGGCTTATCCCAACCACTGCTGCCCACTCAGCCACCAGCTCATTCCCTCCAGCAGCGCCTGGCCCCATCCATGGCCATGGCATCCAATCAAGGGCATATGCTAAGTGGGCAGCATGGCGGGCAGGCAGGCTTGGTACCCCAGCAGAACCCACAGCCAGTGCTGGCCCAGAAGCCCATGGGTACCATGCCACCTTCCATGTGCATGAAACCCCAACAGCTGGCGATGCAGCAACAGCTGGCTAACAGCTTCTTCCCTGATACAGGTAACCACAGCTCGGGGCACTAGATTAGTTAATTACTCAGGTGATAACTGTTACCGCAAAATGGGCACTGAGGCTGCAGACCTAAGATAATCCATAGTTAAGGGAGATGGGACACAAAGTTTTGGCTAAAAACCATACTAGTGGTGTAGGCAGAAGCACTGTGGCTTTTAAAAAGTGAGGAACAGTGACTGGCAGGTAGTAGGCATTCAGTTGTTTAAGGGAGTGAATGGGTTGAATGCATGAAGCCTGATTAGCAAAGGCTTTGTAGCCGTGGTGAAACAAGATTAGAACTTAGAGGGAAATGGCGTAAGAGAAAGCACTCCAGGTAAGTGAAAAGACTTGAGTCAGACCATAGTGGCAAGAAAGCCAATGGGGGCTATCTGGAGACTATGAGTGAACTGGTTAGGCTGGAGTAGACTGTACAGAGGGAAGTGAGTGAGCACTACTATAATTTTTGGAGAGGTAAGAAGCAGGGACAGATTGAAAACCTCAAATTGTAATAGTGTTTATTGAGTAATTATTATTTGCCACGCAGTGTACTGAGCATTTTACATTCTTCATATAACCATCACAACAAACTCATTAAAATAGTTACTGTTATCGATTATAGAAAAAACCGAGGCATGGAGGTTAAGTAGCTTGACCAGGATCACACAACTAACAGAGCTAGAGTTTGAACCCTGGCCCTCTGGTCTTAACTGTGTTACTGCCTCAGAATACCAGGAGAAGGAGTTCGGTTAACCTGTTAGAAAGTAAGGAGTCGGTTAAGTTTTCTGAGCAGTGGAGAAATGTGCAGGGTGCAAAGTTTTAGGAAGATAGAAGTTTCTGGTGGTTGCTTATTTCTTCTTTGCTACCCAGCATCCTGGACAGGCAAGAGAGAGTGCTGTTGGTGATACGTGTGGGGCCCAAAACAGCTCTGGCATCTAGGGCTTTGGCACAGGGCCCACATCTTGGGTTCTTGGGCTGCACTATTTGCCTTAAGAACACTACTCTTGAACGCTTTCTAGGTCTTAAAGTGTATAGCTAACCCTTGAGCAGTGCAGGGTTAGGAGTACTGACTTAGTAGTCAAAAATCTGTATAACTTTTGAATCTCCAAAAAATTAACCACTAATAGTCTCCTATTGATCAGAAGAAGCCTTACTGATAACATGAACAGTCAATTAACACCTGTTTTATATGTTTTATGCGTTACATACTCTACTTTTACAATAAAGTAAGAGAAAAAAGACCTTCAAAATCATAACGAAGAAAAAATTTACCATGCTTATTGAATACATTCACATTTACAATATTGAAAAAAGTCTGTGTTTAAGTGGACTCGTGCAGTTCAAACCTGTGTTGTTCAAGAGTCAACTCAACTTTTGTCAGGTGATCTCAATAGCTCCATGAGGTAGGCAAAGTAGAGAGTCATGGTCTCTATCAAAGAGAGGAGTAAATTGAGGCTCAGGTAAAATAACATTGATATATTGACTCAACAAATATTTACTGAATACTTTTTCCTAGCAGTGTGCAAGTAAAAACAGGGCCACGTGTCCTGTGAATAACAGAGCTGAGTCACCCAGGCTGTCTGGCTCCTGGTCCACTGGTCTTTCCATTATGCATGACAATGTTTTGCTTGGTTTGGTAGAGGTCCAAGTGTTGGAAGGAACAGCAGACATAGAATAGGACCATTAACCCAAATGCCCAGCTCACTTGGGTCTTTCCTGTCCAGACCTGGACAAATTTGCTGCAGAAGATATCATTGATCCCATTGCAAAGGCCAAGATGGTGGCTTTGAAAGGCATCAAGAAGGTGATGGCTCAGGGCAGCATTGGAGTGGCACCTGGTATGAACAGGTAGGACTTGCGGGGTAGGGGTGTTGGCTCCCTCCCTTCCCCTTCCTGATACCCCTTTATACTTTCCCACTTCTTTGCTTTTCAACTTTCCCTGTCACCAACACATCTTATTTACTTTGGCGGACTCTAGGCAACAAGTGTCCTTGCTAGCCCAGAGGCTCTCAGGGGGGCCTGGCAGTGATCTGCAGAACCATGTGGCAGCTGGGAGTGGCCAAGTAAGTGGTCAGGTGGGAGTAAGAACTTGTGTCCCATGCCATTAGGCCACCCTTCTTAGGGCCTGGTATGGAACAGTGACACTTTAGCAGCCTCTTTCACCACAGGAGCGGAGTGCCAGTGACCCCTCCCAGCCTCGTCCTAATCCACCCACTTTTGCCCAGGGAGTGATCAGTGAGTATGAGGACAGGGAGGAGTGCACAAGAAAGTGGCTTGGGGTATGTTGAAGCAGAGGGATTAGGGTCAGCATTTTGCAGGTCCTGACACCCAGCTTCCTTTCCCAGATGAGGCTGACCAACGGCAGTATGAGGAGTGGCTGTTCCATACTCAACAGCTCCTACAGATGCAGCTGAAGGTGCTAGAGGAGCAGATCGGTGTGCACCGCAAGTCCCGGAAGGCTCTCTGTGCCAAGCAGCGCACTGCCAAAAAGGCTGGCCGGGAGTTCCCAGAGGCTGATGCTGAGAAGCTCAAGCTGGTCACAGAGCAGCAGAGCAAAATCCAGAAACAGCTGGATCAGGTTGGAAAAGCAGGCTTCAGCCTAGAAACGAGCCCAGGAAGAGGGATGGTATGGGTGGGCCGGCTTGAAGCTGACATATCTGACCCTCCCCTGTTAGGTTCGGAAGCAACAAAAAGAGCACACAAATCTCATGGCAGAATATCGGAATAAGCAGCAGCAGCAGCAACAGCAACAGCAGCAGCAACAGCAGCAGCAGCAGCAGCAGCAGCAGCAGCAGCAGCATGCAGCGGTGCTGGCCCTTAGCCCTTCCCAGAGTCCCCGGCTACTCACCAAGCTCCCTGGTCAGCTGCTCCCTGGCCATGGGCTGCAGCCACCACAGGGGCCACCCAGTGGGCAAGCTGCAGGTCTTCGCCTGCCCCCAGGGGGCATGGCATTGCCTGGACAAGCTGGCGGCCCATTCCTCAACACAACCCTGGCCCAACAGCCACAACAGCAACATTCTGGTGGGGCTGGGGCCCTGGCTGGCCCCTCAGGGGGCTTTTTCCCTAGCAACCTTACTCTTCGAGGCCTGGGACCTGATTCAAGGCTTTTACAGGAGCGGCAGCTGCAGCTACAGCAGCAGCGCATGCAACTCGCCCAGAAACTGCAACAGCAGCAGCAGCACCATCTCTTAGGACAGGTGACAGTCCAGCAGCAACAGCAACAGGGTCCAGGTGTCCAGGCCAGCCAGGCTCTGGGTCCCAAGCCCCAGGGACTTCTGCCTCCCAACAGCCATCAGGGCCTCTTGGTCCAGCAGGTGTCCCCACAGCCACCCCAGGGGCCCCAGGGCATGCTGGGCCCTGCCCAGGTGGCAGTGTTGCAGCAACAACACCCTGGAGCTTTGGGCCCTCAGGGCCCTCACAGACAGGTACTTCTGACCCAGTCCCGGTTGCCAAGTTCACCTCAGCTGGCACAACAGAGTCAGGGCCTTATGGGACACCGGCTGGTCACAGCTCAGCAGCAGCAGCACCAACAGCAGGGAGCCATGGCAGGGCTTTCTCATCTTCAGCAGGGTCTGATACCACATAATGGGCAACCCAAACTGAGTGCTCAGCCAGTGGCCTCCTTACAGCAGCAGCAGCAGCAGCAGCAACAGCAACAGCAACAGCAGCAACAACAGCTTCAGCAGCAGCAGCAGCTTCAACAGCAGCAGCAGCTTCAACAGCAGCAGCAGCTACAACAGCAGCAGCAGGTACAGCTTCAGCAGCAACAACAGCTACAACAGCAGCAGCAGCAGCAGCAACAACAGCTGCAACAGCAGCAGCAGCAATTTCAACAACAGCAGCAGATGGGTCTGTTAAACCAGAGTCGAACTTTACTATCTCCTCAGCAACAGCAGCAGCAGGTGGCACTTGGTCCTGGCATGCCAGCCAAGCCTTTACAACATTTTTCTAGCCCCGGAACTCTGGGCCCAGCTCTTCTCCTAACAGGCAAGGAACAAAGCATTGTAGAGACGGCTCTTCCTCCTGAGGTCTCTGAGGGGACCTCTACACATCAGGGAGGGCCGGTAGCAATAGGGACTGTACCTGAGGCAATGGCCGCTGAACCAGGAGAGGTAAAGCCTTCACTCTCTGGGGATTCACAACTCCCTGTCCAATCCCAGGTCCAGCCTCAGCCCAACTCTGTGCCTCTGCAGCCACCTCTGAGGCTCCCAGGACAACAGCAGCAGCAAGTTAACTTGCTCCACACAGCAGGTGTGGGAAGCCATGGACAACCAGGCAGTGGATCATCTGAGGCCTCCTCTGTGCCCCACCTTCTGGCCCAATCCTCTGTTTCCTTAGGGGAGCAGCCTGGGCCCATGACTCAGAACCTTCTGGGCCCCCAACAGCCCCTTGGACTAGAGCGGCCCATGCAAAATAATGCAGGGCCACAGCCTGCCAAACCGGGATCTGTCCCCCAATCTGGGCAGGGCCTGCCTGGGGCTGGAGTCATGCCGACAGTGGGTCAGCTTCGAGCACAGCTCCAAGGAGTCCTGGCCAAAAACCCACAGCTGCGGCACTTGAGTCCTCAGCAGCAACAGCAGCTACAGGCACTCCTCATGCAGCGGCAGCTACAGCAGAGTCAGGCAGTACGCCAGACCCCACCCTACCAGGAGCCTGGGACCCAGCCCTCTCCTCTCCAAGGCCTCCTAGGCCGCCAACCCCAACTTGGGGGCTTCCCTGGATCCCAGACAGGCCCCCTCCAGGAGCTAGGGGTAGGGCTTCGACCTCAGGGCCCACCCCGGCTCCATGCCCCACAAGGAGCCTTACCCACAGGACCAGTTCTTGGTCCTGTCCATCCCACACCTCCTCCATCCAGCCCTCAAGAGCCAAAGAGACCTTCCTCACAATTACCTTCCCCTACCTCCCAGCTCCCCTCTGAGGCCCAGCTCACCCCCACCCAGTCAGGGACCCCAAGACCCCAGGGGCCAACCTTGGAGCTGCCTCCTGGGAGGGTCTCACCTGCTGCTGCTCAGCTTGCGGATACTTTCTTTGGCAAGGGTCTGGGACCTTGGGACCCCTCAGACAATATAGTGGAAGCCCAGAAGCCGGAGCAGAGCAGCCTCGTACCTGGGCATCTGGAGCGAGTGAATGGGCAGGCAGTGCCCGAGCCACCCCATCTCAGTATCAAGCAGGAACCTCGGGAAGAGCCGTGTGCCCTAGGATCCCAGGTGGTGAAGAGGGAGGCCAATGGGGAACCACTAGGGGCACCAGGTACCAGCAACCACCTCCTGCTGGCAGGCCCCCGCTCAGAAGCCGGGCATCTGCTCTTGCAGAAGCTTCTACGGGCAAAGAATGTGCAACTCAGCACTGGGCGGGGGCCCGAGGGTCTGCGAGCGGAGATCAACGGGCACATTGACAGCAAGTTGGCTGGGCTGGAGCAGAAACTACAGGGTAGCCCCAGCAACAAGGAGGTGAGTACTCCATCTAGAGTGGTGCAGGTAGAGTGGGGCCTGGAGCCTGGGGCAGAGTGAGCAGGTCTGGGTCAGACAGAAGAGATGAGGGCTCTGAGGAAGACAGCAGCCTTCACTGTGGGTTTATCTGGTTTAGGATACGGCAGCCAGGAAGCCTTTGACACCGAAGCCCAAGCGGGTACAGAAGGCAAGCGACAGGTTGGTGAGCTCCCGAAAGAAGCTGCGGAAGGAGGACGGGGTCAGGGCCAGCGAGGCCTTGCTGAAACAGCTAAAACAGGTGACCCCCAGGAGCCAGTCCCCTGGTCCCATCCCAGGATAGGGGGCACCCTGGCCCCGAGCTGTGCAGTGACAGAGATGTACAAGCTGCAGTTTCCAACCTTGTCATCTTGCCCCTCCTAGGAGCTGTCCCTGCTGCCCCTAACGGAGCCTACCATCACCGCCAATTTTAGCCTCTTTGCTCCCTTTGGCAGTGGCTGCCCAATCAATGGGCAGTGCCAGCTGAGGGGGGCTTTTGGAAGTGGGGCGCTGCCCACTGGCCCTGACTACTATTCCCAGCTGCTTACCAAGGTCAGAAAAATGGCAATACCTTTTGGGGATGATGAGGTTCTTGGGGAGGTGGAGGTGGGAGAGGAAGTCTTCAGGAAGTTGCTGATATAGTGTGGGGCAGGAGTCTCCCTATGCCATCTTGCACACAACACCCCACCCCACCCCCAGAATAACCCGAGTAACCCGCCGACACCACCCTCGTCGCTGCCCCCCACCCCACCCCCATCGGTGCAGCAGAAGATGGTCAATGGTGTCACTCCCTCTGAAGAACTGGGGGAACACCCCAAGGATGCCACCTCTGCCCGAGATACTGAAGGGACGCTGAGGGGTAAGTCAAGAGCAGAGTGGGCCTCCTTCCCTAGTAGAATTTGGTGGCTGGGGTCCAAGCCAGTCAGTGTACCCTGCCATACAGTTTGAGATAGGAGTAGTTGCATGTTACTCTGAAACAACTGGTACCTGAGATAGGAAAGGCTTCTTTAGGACTGATTTGTTGTAGGCAAGGTTGAGCTTCTGGAGTCTAGAGCAAAGGCAGCAGGGGAGGCGGATGATAGGGAGAGTGTTAATGAAGCTTTTGTTTATAAGGAACAGCCAGCCTTGGTACAAAACCATAGTCAGATCTGGATTTGAATCCTGGCACCTGTGTTCATTTAGCTGTGTTACTACAGCCCAGTAACTTGATTGGCCTTTCTGAGCTTGAGTTTCCTCACTGTAAAACAGATATAATACTCGCTTAATGGAGTTGTTAAAAGATTATAAATAAAGAGTGTACCTAAAGCTCAGGGCCTGGCACATCAGAAAGGCTCAAATATAGCTCAGCTGCCCAGACTGGCAGGTGGGTGGATGGGTAGACAATGGTCATGATAGCTAAGCTAGATCTTGTACTAGCCAGGCCTAAAATGAGGATAAAGCACTATCAGATCTGGCTACCCTCAGCCTGACTCCTCTTCTCCCTGCCTGTTCCTCAGATGCTTCAGAGGTGAAGAGTCTAGACCTGCTGGCCGCCTTGCCTACACCCCCTCACAATCAGACTGAGGATGTCAGGTGGGAGTGGGGATAAAAATGGGGATGAGGGATGGGGGTAGGAAACAGGTTGCCTCATTTTTCCTATGGTTAATTGCAGATTTCAAGTAAGATTGTGATATCCACTAATCTCTAGATTTGGAAGTATGGGTCTGCAGGGTTGTAGTGACAAATGTCTCTATTTTTGGCCCACAGGATGGAGAGTGATGAGGATAGTGATTCTCCTGACAGCATTGTACCAGCTTCATCTCCTGAGAGCATCCTGGGAGAGGAGGCCCCTCGTTTTCCTCAGCTGGGCTCAGGCCGATGGGAACAGGAAGACCGAGCTCTCTCCCCGGTCATCCCAATCATTCCTCGGGCCAGCATCCCAGGTAGGGGCTGTCTGGGGCATGGCCAGGCCAGGCCAGGCTGGGTTGTCAGAGCTGCGGGGGGAGAGGCAACCGGGACTCACACAGGTCCCTCTTTCTCATTTAGTCTTCCCAGACACCAAACCTTATGAGGCCCTGGACCTGCAGGCCCCTGGGAAGCTGCCTGCCACAACTTGGGAAAAGGGCAAAGGAAGTGAGGTGTCAGTCATGCTGACAGTCTCTGCTGCTGCAGCCAAGGTGTGTCCTGGGGGTGCCTCAGAGGTTTAGGGGATGCTGGTCAGAGGACAGTCCCTAGAACTTATCTGAATAAATTCAGTTGTTCAAAACTAAGTACCAAAGACCTACTGTGTGTGAAAGCCTGGGCTAGAGGCTATGTGATTAGGGTAAATGAAGCTTATGTGAGCCTTGCCCTCAGGGGGGTTCACAGTCCTATGATAAAGATATCAAGTCAATAAATAAGGAGAGTGTATATACTGTGACACTTGCTACAGACAGCACGTCCCCATCACATTTGGTGAAACTTTTTAAAAAAATGTAGCAGAGTTTTGTAGTCAAAGAAAATGGAAAAATCCCATTTAAAACAACAAAACAGGGTTCTTAACTGTAAGACTCCTCAGATGCTGTAATTTGCTAGTGTGTATCATGGATCGCTCAAGTTATGGAACAGTGTGTATCATTTCCTAAACTTAATTGATACAGGCCCATTTTTGTGGAGTTCTTGTTAATGCCCATAGCAGTTTGGGAAAGGCCACTATAAAGCAAGTGTGTGAGAAGAGCAGGATGGCCCAGGGGCAGGACTGACTGGCCACATGGAGAGTTGTGTTTTAGGTGTCCTTGTCCCCACCAAGCCAGTGCTCACTGCACACACTCTGCTGATATGGCTCTCCCCTCCCCTTTCTTGCCCTGGTAGAACCTGAATGGTGTGATGGTGGCAGTGGCAGAGCTGCTAAGCATGAAGATCCCTAACTCCTACGAGGTGCTGTTTCCAGAGAGCCCTGCCCGGGCAGGCATTGAGCCTAAGAAGGGGGAAGCTGAGGGCCCTGGTGAGTGTGATAGGAAAACTCCTTGGGACCTGAGGGGAATGATTCTGGTGGAAGTTCTGATGGCTGCCTTCCTGCAGGTGGCAAAGAAAAGGGTCTGGGAGGCAAGAGCCCAGAAGGTGGCCCTGACTGGCTGAAGCAATTTGATGCAGTGTTGCCTGGCTACACCCTCAAGAGCCAGCTAGACATCTTAAGCCTCCTGAAACAGGTGGGTCTGGGGGAGAAAAAGAGGCGGGTATCTGGTTAGGACAAAGAAGACAGACAAGGCTTTTGAGAGAGAGGAATCTGGGTGGGAGGAGGGAGAAGGCTAGTTAAGTAAAGAACTGGCACTAACCATACAGGGCTCCTGCCTCCCTCCCATAGGAAAGCCCCGTCCCAGAGCTACCCACCCAACACAGCTATACCTACAATGTTTCCAATCTGGATGTGCGACAGCTCTCGGCCCCACCTCCTGAAGAACCCTCCCCTCCCCCATCTCCCTTGGCACCTTCTCCTGCCAGCCCCCCTGC
>NW_006439717.1:1346691-1351288 GCF_000325575.1 Pteropus alecto
GCCACCAGTCCCCTCGCCTCTGCCCCTGGCCTCATCCCCTGAATCTGCCCGGCCCAAGCCCCGAGCCCGGCCCCCTGAAGAAGGTGAAGATTCCCGACCTCCTCGGCTCAAGAAGTGGAAGGGGGTGCGTTGGAAGCGGCTACGGCTGCTGCTGACCATCCAGAAGGGTGGTGGGCAGCAGGAGGATGAGCGGGAAGTGGCAGAGTTTATGGAACAGCTTGGCACAGCCCTGCGACCTGACAAGGTGCCTCGCGACATGCGGCGCTGCTGCTTCTGTCATGAAGAGGGTGATGGGGCCACTGATGGACCCGCCCGCTTGCTGAACCTGGACCTGGACCTGTGGGTGCACCTCAACTGTGCCCTGTGGTCCACGGAGGTCTATGAGACCCAGGGTGGGGCGCTGATGAATGTGGAGGTGGCCTTGCACCGAGGACTGCTAACCAAATGCTCCCTGTGCCAGCGCACCGGTGCCACCAGCAGCTGCAATCGCATGCGGTGTCCCAATGTCTACCATTTTGCCTGCGCTATTCGCGCCAAGTGCATGTTCTTCAAGGACAAGACCATGCTGTGTCCAATGCATAAGATCAAGGGGCCCTGTGAGCAGGAACTGAGCTCTTTTGCTGTCTTCCGGCGCGTCTACATTGAGCGGGATGAAGTGAAGCAAATTGCCAGCATCATCCAACGGGGAGAGCGGCTGCACATGTTCCGGGTGGGGGGCCTTGTGTTCCACGCCATCGGACAGCTGCTCCCTCACCAGATGGCTGACTTCCACAGTGCCACTGCTCTTTATCCTGTGGGCTATGAAGCCACACGCATCTACTGGAGCCTCCGCACCAACAACCGCCGCTGCTGCTATCGCTGTTCCATCAGCGAGAACAATGGACGGCCAGAGTTTGTAATCAAAGTCATCGAGCAGGGCCTAGAGGACCTGGTCTTCACCGATGCCTCTCCTCAGGGTGAGCACTGGGCCCTGGAAATGGTAATATGGGCAAGTTTCTCCTGGAGTCACCTTTACAGTGTTGAGAAGGGATCTGCAGGGTCCTTGTGAGTGATGAATTCCACCTCGGGTATGTGGAGGTCTCTTGAAGCTCCCCAAAGAAAGTATTTTAGCCTCTCTTATTCACCTTAAATTCCCTTGTAATTGAAGATATTTTGCTTGTCTAAATAACTTCATACTGGCTCCTTTTTTCATCCTTAGTGAAACAAAAATACTGTTCTGTGACTCTGTCATCTGGCTCACCCAACCTGATCCTAACCATGAGTTCTCTGGTTGCTTTTCCTTGGACAAAATTCTTTTGATCTCAGTTTTAGTGTTAATGATGAAAATAATAAGAGCAATTACCTTTTAATGAGCATGTAGTATGTGCCACAAATTAAGCTTAAGGGCTTTATATAGGGTTTTTTTTGTTTTGTTTTGTTTTTACATAATTCTCTCAGGTAAGTTATTAAGCCCAGTTTAAAACAGTCTTAGATTTAACTTTTTGTCTTAAGGTCCCATGGCCAATACGAGAACCTGAACCCAAGTTTTCCCGGTGCCAAAATGTGCCTGTTGTTCTGGTTCTCAGCAAGGTCCATGGCTTGGGCCAGGTCTCTTGGGCCTTAGGTTCATGTTTCTGTGTCACAAGGCACTTTGATGCCCCTCTGGGGTAGGAAGCCTCTTGGCTTACTGAGGGCTTACTGAGGGAGAGTGGCATTGGGAAGCCAAGAGCGGGTCCTGAAGAACCATACACCCTGTGACAGGGAGGCGTGCAGGCTACAAGACGTAACTGCATCTCCCAATTAAGGTTAGGGCTGAGGTCACTGAGCAGATATTGCCTCTGAGGGCTGCTCTTTTTCCTTGCCTCTTAGCTGTGTGGAATCGTATCATCGAGCCTGTGGCTGCCATGAGAAAAGAGGCCGATATGCTGCGGCTCTTCCCTGAGTACCTGAAAGGCGAGGAGCTCTTTGGGCTGACAGTGCATGCTGTCCTGCGCATAGCTGAATCAGTAAGGAGGGACCAGGGGCTGGGGGCCAGGTGGGCACTGAGAACTTTGGTCCTGCCCCAAAAGCGCTCAGGCTAAGGTGAGGACAACCTGTGCCCACAGCTGCCTGGAGTGGAGAGCTGTCAAAACTATTTATTCCGCTATGGACGCCACCCCTTAATGGAGCTACCACTCATGATCAACCCCACTGGTTGTGCCCGATCGGAGCCTAAAATCCTCACACACTACAAACGGTGAGCTTGTCGGGCTGGGGCCATGGGATGTGGGCATGGGGGTTGGTAAGGACCTTCCGGCCAATTATGAAGGTTTGGGGTTACAGATCAGAGTTCCCTTGGAGAGACTGGGGGTTCACTCAAGACCTCCTGATTAGAGGGTATGCAGGTGTCACTAGAGTGTCCCTTTCCTCCTCCCCTCAACCTGTTCAGGTGTCATGGGTTGACCTGGGGTCTAGGATACACTAAGCTTGGGCTCCCTGGGAATAGTTGTTGGGGAGGTTCTGGGTAGACAGTGTTGAAATTCTATGAACTATATAAGGGACCCAGTCACCTCCTTCCTCTCCTGTTTTGTTTCCAGGGGGCCTGTGATTCTCCCAAATCTCAAATGCCCCATGTGTGCTAGGGTCACCTTCCCTTCCCCAGGCTGAGTTTGTTTCAAAAGTAAATAATTAGATATATAATAGGAAAATAATAAAACCTTAAATTTGTATAGCACTTTATACTTTTTTTTTCAAAGCGTTTTCACATCCATTATCTCATTTGATCCTCACAACAACCTTATGAGGTAGGTAGGGCAGGTGGTATGGACCCCCATTTTACAGCTGAGAAAGGTTAAGTGACTAGATAAAGGTCACATAGCTGGGACCAGAACCTTACTTGTTGATTTGTGGTTCACTGTTCCTTCTGTGTACCACAGTAGCCTGACCTTGGTCCCTGGGTAGAGGGAGGCAGAATTCATGGTAGCAGGGCTTCGCGAAGGCCTTCGGTTGCTCCTCAGGCTGTCGTAGAGTGTCAGACTCTACCCCAGTCAGCCCTAGTCCTTGATGTTCTATAACAGTGGTTTTCAAACTGTGTGTGTTCCAAAAAGGCTTGGAACACACAAAATTGGCAGGTAGAACTTGGCCCTTCCCATGTGTATCTCTCCTTTCCCCAAATTGGATTCAACCAGAAGAGTTCTGTTTTTATCTAGTTTATGTATTGGAGTTCCAGGTAACATTTTTAAAGAAATAAAAAGATTTCTGCTAAATAAAAAAGAGTCAAACTGTTTGAAAACCACTGCTCTGGGATGGGCAAGAATTTGGCTAATGCCCAAGGGTGGTAAAAAGGCATCCTGCCAGGCAACAGTTATTCCCCTGCACTGAGCCATCTGCACAGAGCCCAATGGTACGTCAGGGAAGGGGACAGTCTGAAGAAAGGAAAGGATACCACCTTTTGGCTGTGAATCCAGAGCCAGTTTTAATTCAAATCCAGCCCAATGTGGTAGACATGATCTCCATTTTCAGAGCTTCCAGTATATGTAGGAGGTAGGACTCAGATGTTTGAGCAAACCGTGAGCTTAAATTCCAGGCCGGGGCTGCTTGGGGAATTCGTCCCAGAGGAGCACATGGCCTTGAGTACGGTTTTGGCAGGAGGGCGGTAGATGTGAGGAGTTGAGATAGTGGGCTCAGTGTAGGGGAATTGGTGCCTCCCCTCCCTTCACCTCCCCATCCCACATCCTCGGCTCTCTGTGCCACCCAGGGTGTCAGAAGGGTCCCTGTAGCTAGCTGTTGCCTCACCAAAGCCAAGACCCAAATGCCTCCACTCCATTCCTAAGGCAGCACATGCCCCTAACTGGCATGTTGCACATCCCAGGGAGGAGGCGGGCAGTGTGTGGCTGGTCTGAGGGAGAGCTGTCTTGTCATGGATTGTGTCACCTCCCAGGCCCCACACCCTGAACAGCACCAGCATGTCCAAGGCATATCAGAGCACCTTCACAGGCGAGACGAACACCCCGTACAGCAAGCAGTTTGTGCACTCCAAGTCATCTCAGTACCGGCGGCTGCGCACTGAGTGGAAGAACAATGTGTATCTGGCTCGCTCCCGCATCCAGGGCCTGGGGCTCTATGCAGCCAAGGACCTAGAAAAGCACACAATGGTTATTGAGTATATTGGCACCATCATTCGCAACGAGGTGGCTAACCGGCGGGAGAAAATATATGAGGAGCAGGTATGGGCTGACAAAGGGGCCATCATGGTGCATGGTCCACACTCAGCCAAGGAATGAGGGTCAGGATGGGGTCCAGGGGAGGAGGTATGGAATGTTGTGGGAAGAGGAGGTGAAAGGTAGAAGAAAGGAAAAATAAATGAAGCCCACTGCCTGAGTCTGCTACCTGATCCCACAACCACATCATGGCCATTCTCTTGCCCCTTCTGCAACTTCCGCTTTTCTAGAATCGAGGCATCTACATGTTCCGGATAAACAATGAACATGTGATTGATGCTACATTGACTGGAGGCCCTGCCAGGTGAGAGGAATGAAGAAGGAGGGATTTTTGGGGTCCCTGAGGGTGATACCCTGGGGATGAGCCAACAAGAAACCAAAACCATCCCAACTTAATCACCTTGGTGTCCCTGACTCTT
>NW_006439717.1:1351423-1368656 GCF_000325575.1 Pteropus alecto
CCCTAACTGTGTGGCGGAAGTTGTGACATTTGATAAAGAGGATAAAATCATCATCATCTCCAGCCGGCGAATCCCCAAAGGAGAGGAGGTGAGAGGAAGCAGCTCTCTCTCTGCCATTCCCCAGAGCCGAGTTCCAAGACCAGTGCCCTCAGATCAGATCTTCTCTGCGGGGCTGGCACTGATTCTGCTGTCTTCTCTTAACAGCTGACCTATGACTATCAGTTTGACTTTGAGGACGATCAGCACAAGATCCCCTGCCACTGTGGAGCCTGGAATTGTCGGAAATGGATGAACTAAAAAGCTTTGAGGCTACCAGGCAGGGGAGTCCCCCTACCCCCAACCTCTTCCCTGAAAGGGATGAGGGGGAAGAGAGGTAGCAGCCAGAGCCAGGACCCAGGGGTGGGGCTGCCGGCTGACCGGAGCCCCTGGAGCGGGAGGCTGGGGCAGAGGGCCCTAGGCCAAGCCCACCCTGGGCACCAGGGACAACCCTCTTCCCCGCCACCGGCCCCCAGGCTGGCATTTCTGCCCCCAGCTCCAGGAGGGGCCAGACAGAAGCAGCCATTGGGCATCTCAGGTTTGAGGGGAATATGGGCCGGGAACTACCCAGAAGCATCTGGGAGGCAGCAGGGAGTGGGGAGGAGGATACGTGGCTGGGCATCACAGCCCTGCTGCTCCCACCGACCTCTCTGGCCCAACTCAAGGCTGCAAAGAGACTTGACTAAGCTTGACAATCCCAAAGGCCGGGTCCCACACCTGGCCCTGCCTGCCAGGTTCTGCCCCCACCCTCACCCCCATCCCCTTCCCTCTCAATCTGTCTCTGTCTCCCTCTTCTCCTCTGTGTTTGTCTCTCTATGGGTTGTGTTTCCTTGTTTTCCACTCTGACAAATGCAACATGAACGGGAAAGAGGCGTCCAGCTGCCCAGGAGGGCAAGCCGGGCAAGCCGGGCAAGGAGACCCCGCACCCACACCTACCTCATTTAAGTGTTGGATTTTTTGCTGTTCTGAAATGTGAGACCCTCTCCAAGCCCCCTACTGCCCCAACTCTCTCCCCCACCTCACTGCCCTCTTCTGAGTGGGTGGAAGGGGGGTAGGAGGAGGAAGAAGAAAACAACAAAAAATCCATCTTCGTTTTTAATTCTGGGCATGGGATGGCGGTTGAGGCTAATGATGAAGATTGGGGATGACTGTTCCCTAGTTGCTCTAGGACTTCCTTCTCCATCTGGACATGGGGGCAGGAGGTGTGTGCTAAACCTAGGACCAGGATATCTCCCTCCTGCTTTCCCGACCCCATCATGAGCCCATTTGCCCTCCAGCCCCTAGATGGGGTGGGTGGGTGGTAGGGTGTGGGCTATCCCTGAGTGGCATGCCCATACCCAGTGAGGCAGGGTGTGGCCCGGAGCTCCCACT
The DNA here is from genome assembly GCF_000325575.1 of Pteropus alecto. Lineage (NCBI taxonomy): Eukaryota > Metazoa > Chordata > Mammalia > Chiroptera > Pteropodidae > Pteropus > Pteropus alecto. The sequence goes on from NW_006439717.1 coordinate 1,352,831, forward strand.
TTCCCTCAGTCACCAAACTGCTGCTGGTCTGGTGGGAAGGGGTGGTGATGTGGGGGTGGGGAGCTTAGTGTCAGCGAGGGGAGGGTGGGGGGTATTTATCTATTTATACATGGGATTGTACATAGTCTTGTGGGGCATGGGGGAGCCGGCTGGAGGTGAGAACCCTCCCCTCTCCCCCCACCCCCGGGGAGAGCAAATGTAAAACTACTAATTTTTGTGCTTTATATATTCTATATAAATATATCTATTTTCTTTTTACAAAACCAGTTTATAAATGGTAGGGGGGCGTGGGGCGGACACCTGGAGCTCCCCTTGTGGGGGGGCCCCCTCCATTACCCAACCTACCGCCCTTTTCCTCACCCCCTCCTCCCCACCCCCTGGCTGTGACTGCTGTAAGGTGGGGGTAAAGAGGCTGGGCAATTCCCACCCCCTGTTGTATAGTTGGATTACCCGTTGTAACGCACAAAAGTGAGCTGGCCCCAGGGGGGAGCCAGAGGGTGATGGGTTGGTTCCCTGCTTCCCTTTCCCTCCCCTTTCTGCCCAAGCTTGTGCTGCAGTTGAACCTCTTCCTGGGGGTAGGGGTAGATCAGGGGGTGGGTGAGGCCCCAAACCCCTCTCTGATAGGGAGCCGTGGGGTTGAAGATGAAGCTTATATGCAGTTCTCTCCTAGGGGCTGTGGGCAAAGGGCATTTTGTAATTAATATTTTCAAGAATAAAATGTCTGGAGTGTGGGGTGGGCTTGGTGGCGGTGGATGGGCAGGCCTGCTGGAGGGGGAGCACGGTCGCTGTTGTGATTTTAGGTTTGTTTTTGTTTTTGAATTTGGGGGGTTGTGGATTGATGGGGGTAGGGAGATTTTTTATTTTAAGCTGCTTCCTCAACTGTTTCACGCTGCAAACGTTTAAGAGAATAACATCCCCCCACCCTCACAGACACCGCTGTGATTAAATCAGACAGTGGGGAGACTGGGCTGCTACCTCCAAAGCCAGTGGATGTTCCTTTTCCAAGAGCAAAAGGTCTAGGCTACAGGGAGGGGGAGATTGGCTCCTGTGAGTCAGGCTCTGATTGGGGCTTGGGCCCTGGGACTGGGAAAAGGGGAGGGGGCAGACTTTGTAAGCATATGCTAGGTATCCGGTAGTCCTGTAGAATTTAGTAAAGAAACCTTATACAGTTTTTAATTTTTATATAAACTAACTCAGACCCAAGCTACAAGGTTGGAATTTTGGTTGTTGGTTTTTTTAAGTACCCCGCCTGTATAATTGCATCAGAATTCCCTCCTCCCCCTTCCCCCCCGTGTTTGTATTTTGGGTTGGTTTACACTTGCACATATTCAACTTTCAGTTTTTCCCCTTTACAGTCTTCTCCCTTCACCTCCAGGACCCTCCCCCTTTTTAAAAAATAAATCGCTGACAAGTGTGAATCCCGTGAAGACTTTATTTTGTGTTGTGTGTATCCTGTACAGCAAGGTTGGTCCTTCGTAACAGCGGATGAAATGATTCCCTTTTTTAAAGCGCCCTGTCTCCCTCCACCCCCAGCGCCCCTGTCCTTGGCATGTTTTGTATTGGCGATCATTCTGAACTGTACATAATTTATGTTGCAAGAGGCAAAGGGCAAGTTTTGGATTTTGCTTCTTCCAAGTTTGTTTTTAAACGACAAATAAAAAAAGAACATTTTAAATACAAGCGGCTCCGTCCCATCACCCTCGCCGTCAGCCGGATCTGTGAGGTCCGATAGGACTCAAGGGAGGGCGGTTACCAGGCGCGGCCGCACCGGAAGGGTGAGCTCCCCGTTTTCCGCCTTTAGCTGGCGTCTGTTCTAACGTAAGCGGAAGTGGCGTAGCGGTGCCGGACGTGGGCGGGGCCTCCCCCCTTATCCCGCAAGCTTCCTAAAGCGAACGTAGCCAGCGGGCACGTCTTGCAATGGAGACGGTGAGGAGCAATGGAGGGCGGCGGGGGGCGCTGTGGAGCCCAAGGCCCCGCATAGGGTTCGGGGAGGCCTGGGCAGGGGCCGGCGCTGGTACCCAGTAAACGAGAAGCCGGTGTCTAACCTGCTCGTTACCGTGCCACTGTGCTTTTTCACCGGGTGCATCGCCTGAGATGGGCCGCGCCGTGCCTGCCTTCCGTCTGCAGTACTCTCAGTCCAGCGGGCAATAGCTAGCTCCCTCCTTGGATCTCGGGACTTCTTTCCTTTTAGCACCTCAGCCCCCTCAGAGGTTTGCCTGAGAGAGCAGGGTTGTTATTCAGCTTTCCTGGGAGTGGCAGGGGGATTCCAAGAGACCCCTGCTTGCAGGTAGCACCCGGTCTTGGTTGTCTAAGTGTGATCTCTGCAATCCCTGGAAAGAGGGACCTCTGAAAGACTTTTATACTGCCTCGAGGTGTCCCATGAGGTCACATTCCCTTAATAAGACTGAAAAGTGGGTTTTCCCTGAAATAGGGGATCGTTTAGAGGCCTTTGTGTCTCTGGACAAGTTTAGATTATTCTGTGCTCTGCGATTCTAAGCAGGCATGTTGGAATAACCTATTGTTGGCCAGCAGGCATTGAGCAGTTGAGGCAGGTCCATGTCATCCTCCCAGAGATGCTGCAGATTTCCTGCTACATGGACCCACCCTCACAGGAGCCTTTTCTAGCACTGAACCCTTTCTATTCACTTCCTTCTCCAAGAGTTTATAACCATGTATCCTTTTCAAGCAGAGTAACTTTCCTATCTTGGTTTTTATCATCTGATACTGTAGTTGTGTACAGGCTGCAGGTTCACCTTTCTTTGGGTCAGTTACCTGCCCAGAGTAATTATTTTACTGCATCCTTTCTCTGCCTGCAGAGAGATGTAACATGTCCCTCAGGTTATAAAGAAGACAGACCAAAGTGGTATACTGATTTGCAATTGATCACCCAGGCCAAGGAGTCAGTTGTTACAGATTAAGAGAATTTAGAACAAGAATAAATGGTCTGATTCCATAAATTCAAAATAACACAACAGTTCTTACTTGTAAGTGTATTATGGTTTACAACGTATTTTTATATAGATTTCCTAATTTAACCCACACACTTTATGTACTTTAGGTTCTTGGGATAGAAATTGTTTTAAAAAGAAGCAAAAGGAAAACCTCTGCTTTGAAAATGCTCAGTCTAACTGGAGTAAGGGTGAGGGCAAACAGTGACAGCTATTACTTGAGGTAGGCTATAATAAATGCTGTCATCAAGATGCAGAGGACTGGAAGCACAGGGAAGGGAAAAAAATTACTGTGAACCTAAGAGGGCATTGCAGGTTAAGAGAACAGTGTGAGCAAGAGCATAGAAATTGAGGTATGTAGAGATTAATTGGGTATGAGAGAGTGGCTTAATGTTGTTGGAGTTTTAGGTTTTGGTCACAGTGGGGGAAAAAAAAGACTGCAAAAGTAGGGTGAGGTCAGGTTGGAGGTATTGCATACCTCACTAAGTTTGATCTTTGTTTTGTAATAAGGGAACTCGTGGAAGATTTATGAGCAAGGCAGTGTGTGTGCTTTAAGACTGTTTTTAACAGTTTTCTGTAAATGGATCTACTTCAGAAAGTAGTGAGCTCCTGGTTGCTGGAGAAGAAAGTCCTTTTGAAAGGTGACAGCATGAAAGACGAATTAAAGAAGAGGTAGATTTAGGGCAGGAGACCAGTTTAGAGAATGTTGCAGAAGTAAGGTAAAAGCCTAAGTTAAATCTGTGAAAGTGGAAAGGAGAGACATAGACTTGAGGCATATCAGTTTAGCTGATAAATGTTAAGGACACGTTTAGGTCATTCCCTACTCTGTATTTCCAAGCAGACATGTTGGCATAGCTCATTCTTGGGGGAATCAAGTCTACAGTTCTAGGCACTTGGGAGCGAGCAGTGCTGAAAACAAAGATGGGAACCACAGTAAGAATAAAACAGAATTGGAGGGACAGGCGCTGTTTTGTTTTTTTATTAAAGTATTTGAGGAGTCTCTGACATCTGTGGTTGTCCAGCAAACAATTGGAAATATGGATCAGGAGTTTGGAAGAAATTGTGAATCTATGTGTCAGTTCTAACCTGTCTCTGTACTAATATTTGTACTTACATAGTACAGTGGTACTTTCTCACGTTCCCTATGTTACTAAAAGTAGAGGAGGAATGAACATAATTACCCCACTCCTGTGTGGAGAAACAGGCAGAAAGATAAAGTCATTCAGCTGTGTCTGACTCTCTTCTGTATCTAGCTCTATTTAGCTGGATATATCTATTTTCTCTCTGTAACTTAGTCGTATGTCTCTTTGTTCATATCAGTGGACATTATTATCATTATCAATATGAGAGTTAACAAAACAATATGTAAAACCCCATGCTAGATGGTATGGGGCTACAAAGAAGAATAAGATAATTCCAGGCTTCCAGGAATTTATAATCTGGATAGATAAAAATAACTATAGCACAGTATAGTGTGGTATGTCAGTATTATATGGTAGATACAATAATTTCTACAAATAGCTGTTTCTGTGTCTTTGTATATAGATTTTTATGAGACTATCATATGTCATGTGTGTATCTTTACCAATGAACAGCCCTCTCTCCCACTTACAAATGATGAGGCTGTTGTTCCGATAGCCTTGCCAAAATGCCAGGCCAAGTTGATAGTCTGCTCCTACCCTGTCCCATTAGGGGAGGGAAGTTTAGGGCTGTCTTGCCAAATTGTTTACCAGCCAGCCTCCCAGGTTCAAGCCAAAGCCTTTAATTTTATATTACTACATCAGCTATGGAGGTGAAGTATGATTTTAAGTTAGTTTAGGGATATAACCCAAAGCCAATGGACTCAAACTGTTGATTCCAGTGGATGAAAATTATCATGACCCCTCCTGGGTTCATAGATGACAATGAAATTTCCAAACGTTCCCACTTGAGGGAGCACAGAGATGTTTCTGAAGGTTTCTCTATATTCAAAGCACACTCTAATCTCAGACTGTCATGGGCAAGGAAACTTGGAAAACCAGTATCCTCTGGGCTGTGGCAGCCTTCGACTCAAAAGGGTACTAAGAGGACTCATGTCCCCAGTTTCAGAACATTTATGCTGCTCATCCATTCCTCAGCCATTCAAGCTTTAACTCTCTCTCTGACAGTCAGCTGCTGGGATCTTCTCTCAATGGTAAGGAGTATGCCTATGATTCCAGTGCCCACAAGTATTCTTAGTGTTTGGGCGAAAGCAGAGTTGTCTTTGGCTCCTGTGTTTTTATAAAGAGGATCTGTGAGAATCTTGTAGGACCATTCCTAAGCCCAGATTTTCTAGTTTCAGCTTTTAAGACCTAATGTTTCATTAGGCAGTGTAATATGTAAGGACATGAACTTTGGAACCACATAGATCTGTGTTCAAATCCCTATTCCACCCATTACCAGTCATGTGACCTTAGGCAGGTTGCCTAATATTTCTTGAACTTCAGTTTCCTAATCTGTGAAAATAAGGCTAATAATAGTATTTACCTCAGAGTTGTTATGAATATTAAATGAATTAATATTTCAAAAGGGTTTTATAGTGCTTTAAAGGAAGTCATTAGTTCACCAGCCCTTCTAATGCTAGGCTAAAGTGGAAGGAGCCTAGGAAAGGCTAAATCTCTGTTTCTCTTGTCTCTCCAGGTAACTTCTTCAGATAGCTTCCCAGCTGTGGAAAATGAGCATCCTCAAGGTAAGTGTACTGAAGAAAAGAAACTGGGTATGAAAGCAATAGCCTGACCCTAATTTGTCTTCAGCAATGCTTTGGAACCTCTCCTAGGATCCCTCTTGGGAAAATCAAAGCTGGGCCAGATAATGTGGCAAACCTTACAAACCAGGAACAATAATTTGTCAAGATCACTCAGGAATAAATATTGGGGGATGGGGATGATCATTTTCTTCAATATTCAAACCACTTGGGAGGAACTTTCGATGTACAGGGAATACTCTATAGGCAACTCTGGGCTGGCTAACCAGGTTTTAGAAGTTCCTGGTATTTTGTGAGTAGCCCAGAAATAATGCCACTAGGATTTTATCATCCAGCAAGCTCACTAAAGCCACTAAGTGTACACAAGAAATTATAGAAAGGCCTTGAAAGCTCTTAGAACTAATCTAGAAATAGAAGTACTAAACCCTAAAATCCAGACAATTCCAGCACCTGCCCAAATACCTGGTTAGAATGGAATGGTCCAACTAAGTCATCGAGAAAGAGGCAGAACTTATAGGCATCTCTGGTGTAGGATTTTGCCCAGGAACACTCTTAGGTCTTCCAAAAACACATTTATGGCATTAGGAGTGAGTACACACTTTCTCAGAGCCTTGAAATATGGGCTGAGATCCTAGGACATATTATTAAGAGTCTTTGAGCTCTCCATGAGAATTTTTTAATGTTCTGTTTTCATTTTGTTGGTATCCAAATAAGTTACTATAGTCATAGTTTGAATTATCTGGATAGCTCTTCATAATTGAGTACTACCACATGGTTTCAGTGTCTGTTTTATGTTTATGAGTACATTTGCATTAACACCAAAGCAAGGGGTCAGAAACTCAAATTGTCTACATGAACCAAGCAGTGATATGGGCTGCATATGACTTGACAACCTGTAGATCTCATTGCATCTAAAAGGAGGCAGCAACTATCCAGGTCTGGTCAACTGTTACTATTCTGGAATTTAAAACCAAGTTTTGTCAGATTTTCTGATTTTAAAAAGAAACTAAAAATTTAGATTTGTATGTAAATCTCTAGATTTTTAAAATTTGGCAACTGATTTATTTTAAAAACACTAGGAAAGCCAAATCAAATGTGTTTGTAGACCCATAGCCTAAAAGGATAGGATTTAACTGTTAATGTAATGTGTCTTAAACTGGTGTCAAAGACATGTTCTTGGGAGTCTGTGGGTTTTCAAATTTGAAGAACAATGGTGAGCTTCCAGTTAAAGATGGTAGATTGAATATATGCATCTACTTTTCTTCCTTCACAAAAAGCCACTAAAACAACCATAAAGGAATTTTATTTTAAAGGTACAAACCCACCAGAATAGGAAGAACAAGAGAGGAGGCAATAGCAATGAACTTTTGGAAGCTGGAAGGCAGACGGAAGAGGGGTAAATGACGTAGCAGACCTCAGAAAACAGAATTATAAACTTGCAGTGGGGAAAGCCAAGAAGCATTGAAGGTCTGAGAAGCAGTCAGATCCCAAGACTGCCTCCTCCATTGAGTGCAGCTGGGCAACTTCTCTTTCCAACTCTGGCAAAGACTGGAGATCTGGAGAGGGACTCAGACCCAGTTGAGGGCTGAGGTGCTCTACCAAACACAGGAGCATGAAGTGAATTATATTGAATGCCAATACCCCAGTCCTTTTCAGAATGCTGACAGAAAAGACTTCATCCTCCAAGCATGATGTTGAATGAATGATCTTCTCTAGAATTTCCTTGAGGGAAAAGCCCTAAAAATGTAACTATTGAGTATTCCCTATCTAAATGGCTCAGTCAGCAAGGCTCACTTACATACTTAAAGCTTCCAGTCAGCTTTAAAGACACCACTCTTAAAATATGGTTTGAACCCTCCTTTATTTTTTTTTTGAACCCTCCTTTAAACCAAGAATTATAAGACATCTAAAGCCTCTACCATTTTTTTAAAAAATGATCCAAACTGCCCCCACCATGAAAATGAAAAAGCAAAAACAACAGAGGGAAAAAGTCAATGCATAGAGAAGAAAACTTTTAAAATTAACATTAATGTACATTCAAATAAAAAATATATTAACACCATGAAACAAGTACAGGATAATTTTTTTTTAAGTTTGAGAAAACAAAAAGGTGCTCTTTGACATTTAAAGTATAATGGCAAAAAATTTAAACTAAGAGGTTTGGAAATCAAGTTGAAGAAATTTCTCAGAAATAAAATTAAAAAAAAAAAAAAAAAAAACACCTCACCAAAAGAAAACCAAAAACAAAACCTTAAAGAGTCAGTTTAGGAAGTCCAATATCTAAATAATAGGAGTTACAGAAAAAGAAAACTGACAACACAACAAAGGAAAAGATCAAGGAAATAGCTCAGGAACATTTCCTTAAACAAGGACATTAGTTTTCATATTGAAGGAATTCATTGAATATTCAGTGCAGTATAAGAAGTTGACCCACCCAAAGCGCAATCATCATGAGATTTCAAAACACTGGCAACAAAGAAAATCCTGACTTTCCAGAGAGAAAAAAACAAGTCACATACAAAGAATCAGAATTGCCTCAGACTGTCAACACACCAGAGCTAGAAGACAATGGAGCAATGCTTTCAACATCCTGTAGAAAATAAATTCCAACCTGGAGTTCTATATCCAGCCAAATTCTAAATCAAAGATGAGGGTAAAATAAAGATACCGGCAGGCTGCAAGATCTCAAAAAGGTTGCCTTCCATGCACCCTTTCTCAGGAAGCTACTGGAAGATGTGCTCCACTAAAATGAGAGAGTATTCAAAAAGATGAAAACATGTGATATAGGACACGAGAGAGCTAATACAGAAGAGATGTGAAAGTGGCCACCTGGGTGGTGATGAAGGAACATTTCAGGGTGACGACAGTATACACCAGGCAAACCAGCCCAGACTTGAGCAGGTCAGAAGGCTCCGAGAGACTTCTTTGGGTAGTTTAAATTGATAGACTATCTAATGCTTCTGAATTTCTTCAAAGGAGATTTAAACAATTGGTGAAGAGTTTGGGGGTTGAATTAGTTATAAATACTATTCATAGAAAGTTAAGCAAACAAAGAGATAAGACAATTATTAACTCCAAGGAAAACAAAGTTGTGAAAGAAAAAAAATCAGAGTTTACTGTTTAGCTTAGCTCTGAATAATGAATATCCAGTCAAAATTATTTAAATATTGATGTAACCAACATTATATTTTAACTTCTGGGAGGATGGAGGATTGGGTAGTGCATATTTGTGATGGGGATCCCAGTAGAAAAGAGAACTAAAAATTCTCATCTTCCTTGGATGATAATAGATAATACTCAAAAGTGAAAAAGTCAAGAAAGAGCAATCTAAGCCTGTTATTTATAGACATAGAATAAGTACCAAAAAAATCAGCCAAAAGAGTTCCCATCTCTGTGTAGGGGTAGTAGAGGGAAGTGGGTGCCAGCGACTGCAGTTTTTCTTGACAAAATTTGTAAAACTGTTTGACGCTTTAAACTGTGTACTTGTATAACTTTGGATAAAAAAATTAAAATTAAAGACGATTGGCGTAAGATTTAAGTGCATGAACTTTGGAATCAGGTAGACCTGTGTCTGAATCTTTCTTGTCACTTACTAACGGTGTGAACTTGAGCAGTTTATTTAACGGCTTTCTACCTGTTTTTGTCATCTGAAAAATGAGGATACTATTTGCCTTATAGATTTGTTGTAAGGATTAAATGATACAGTATTTCTAAGTACACATAGCATAGTAGGTTGCACATTTGGACTGTTATTTTGGGGGTTGTTGCTCCACTTTAGAGCAAGCAAATAAAATCAGAAGACTGGAAAGATAAACACAGGCAGAGTCTCCTATTTGTCTGGAATAAGTGGGATGATTTCTTACGGTCAGCCCAAGATGGACTCTCAGGGTGTTTGGGGCCAGGTTGATTGCGCATTGGGCTTCAACTTCTTGTTGATCTGAAATGGCCCAACTTGGACCATGACTTTCTCATCGGCGGGTCTTAAAAAAAATTTAAGCTTAATTGAGCAAAGAGAACAAGTGAAAATGTGCTAAATATATGAAAGGGAAAACTTGAATTAAAGATGAGAAAAAACTTTTAGACTAGAACAGGTTAATGAGATATAGACTTTCTGTTTCAATTGGCTATCTTTTGCCTAAGGAGCCAATAGGTATAGTCCTACCTGGAGATGGAAGTTGGATGAAATGGTTTCTAAGGGGTTGGTTCCTAATGGTACAGTAGGAACAATACAGATAATAATATAGGGAACCTTATTTTAAAAATCATGCTCTAAATATTTGCGCAACTACAACACTTTTATTTTCTGCCTCTTTTGATTGTGGGTTGTTGCATGGAAGGAAGCTACTAACTGTCCCACCCTATGCAGAGACCCCAGAATCCAACAATAGCGTGTATACTTCCTTCATGAAGTCTCATCGTTGCTATGACCTGATTCCCACAAGCTCCAAATTGGTTGTATTTGATACGTCCCTGCAGGTGGGTGAAATCCTTTTTCCTTTCCTCTCATCCCAAGATCACCCCATCTCTTTCTATGGGGTTAGTGTCATGTTTTCCCCCAACATACCCATCCCAGGTTCTTTTAAAGTCCTGCCTGCCTGTGAATTTCCCTTTTGTCAATAAAATTCTTTTGGCTATAGGTAAAGAAAGCATTCTTTGCTCTGGTGACTAATGGTGTACGAGCTGCCCCTTTGTGGGATAGTAAGAAGCAAAGCTTTGTGGGTAAGCAAAAATTTCTGGAACACAGTATTATTGCATCTTGTGCTGGGCATGGAGAAAAGCTTTGAGCACTGCTGAGGGTTCTTGTCTTGACCTCTAGGTATGCTGACCATCACCGATTTCATCAATATCCTGCACCGCTACTATAAATCAGCCTTGGTAAGGAACCTTAACTTAGCCCAATGATCAAAACCATTTCCCCTGCCTAAAGTCCCTCATTTTCATTTCTTCCAAGCAAATCACAAGAGGTTTATGAAGAAGGGAGATCAGGTCTCAAGTTCTGTTGCTTCTGCCTCCAGGTACAGATCTATGAGCTGGAAGAACACAAGATAGAAACTTGGAGAGGTATGTAGAGAATCGGAAGTTGTAAAAGGATAAAGGGATGAAGAATTTCCTGGGAAATGGTTTTCCATGGTGGTATTTTGTGAACCTTTCTTTTCCCTTCAGAGGTGTACCTACAGGACTCCTTTAAACCACTTGTCTGCATTTCTCCTAATGCCAGGTGAGTTCCAGTTACCCATATATCCAGAAGGGGAAGAGCCTTGCCATCAACATAGCTAAGGCCCTAGACATCCAAAGATCCAGAGGCAGAAGAGAGAAAAAAGACAGACAGACAGACACACACACACACACACACACCCTTCCCTCCCCCAACTATCAGTTTCCCCTGTATATAAACACACTCTAAGGAGGTATTTAACCATCCTCAGGACCAGCACTGCGGTACTTATCATTATCCCCAAACTTTCCACAGCTTGTTTGATGCTGTCTCTTCATTAATTCGAAACAAGATCCACAGGCTGCCAGTTATTGACCCAGAATCCGGCAACACCTTGTACATCCTCACGCACAAGCGCATCCTCAAGTTCCTCAAATTGTTTGTAAGTGCTCCTCAGTCCAGTTTTTACTTCTTATATACTGGGTTGGAAGGGTATCCAAGGGTAGTATGGGGGGCCTTGAAAATCAAGCCGATTTCTCTTTCCTCAGATCACTGAGTTCCCCAAGCCAGAGTTCATGTCTAAGTCTCTGGAAGAGCTACAGATTGGCACCTATGCCAACATCGCTATGGTCCGCACTACCACCCCTGTGTACGTGGCTCTGGGCATCTTTGTACAACACCGAGTCTCAGCCCTGCCTGTGGTTGATGAGAAAGGTGAGAGATTGGGCAAAAGGAGAGGGAAGGCTCCAGGGAAGCCAGGATGGCTCTGGCTTCTCAGCTCAGCCTGAAGGGTGATTCTCTGGGCAAGGGGAGCCTTGGATGCCAGATTCTCCTTGCTGAGCTGCCTCTGTCCCCCTAGGGCGTGTGGTGGACATCTACTCCAAATTTGATGTTATCGTGAGTGATTGTGGAGGGACTGGGAAAATGGCATGTTCAATATGGAGAGGGAGAAGAGTCTCCTCTGGGGCCTAAGGGATTTAAGAAGCTTCTAGGCTTTGAAATCCTATTTGAAAAGGAATTGAATGAGCTGAGTGTGGCTCATGGGCATGGCTAACAACTGCCCTAAATCCCTCTGGTGAGGTTGGGTGGGCTCCAGGTGTGAGGGCTGGCTTCCTTGCTTCCCTGCAAGCACCTTCCCTTTTCTCCCCAGAATCTAGCAGCAGAAAAGACGTACAACAACCTAGATGTGTCTGTGACCAAAGCCTTGCAACATCGATCACATTACTTTGAAGGTGTCCTCAAGTGCTACCTGCACGAGACTCTGGAGACCATCATTAACAGGCTGGTGGAAGCAGAGGTAGGGAGGAACAGTGATGCAAAAGGAACTGGGGAAGCAGCCTTGAGAGAGGGGTTTGGCAAGGAGGGTAGGGCCTAAAGGGCTCCCCCTAACTGAGGCTGGCACTAAATATCCCTTGTTGCTCTCTGCAGGTTCACCGACTTGTAGTGGTGGATGAGAATGATGTGGTCAAGGGAATTGTATCACTGTCGGACATCCTGCAGGCCCTGGTGCTCACGGGTGGAGAGAAACCCTGAGCTGGGGAAGGGGTCAGATGGCAGCAAGGGATATGCCCACTCACTGTCCTCCCAAAGCTGTGGAAACCACAGATGGAACCTTGAGAGAATTGTAACTCTGTTCCCTGTTTGGGACCCCCCCGCCCCCCAACCCTTCTACCTTGGAGCTGGGAAAGGTGGGGAGGGAGAGGAGAATGGATTTTTAACTGTCCTATCCTCACACATACGCTTGAGGAAAACTTCCAGCCCAGCCCAGCCCATCCTAGCGGGTCCTCTTAGACTCAGCCCCTGTTCTGGGTGAAATATGAACTCCATGCCCCTCAGGCAAATTCTGATCTCTAAGAGATCACAGACCTTACCCAGCTTTTGCCTGTATGTCCGTCCCTGACTCCAGCCTAAGATAATAGCACAACAAAACTCTTCGTAAAAATCTTTTTATTCATCCTGTTTCATGCTGTATGGAGGAGGCTAAGTCCATTTAGTGACATTTCTTCTCATAAGAGGAGTAGGGAGGACAGCCTTTGGGTTCCTGTGCTGTGTGCATATGAAGGGAGGTGGGGTTAGGTGGAGGAGGAAGGCAGAGTGGTTAGCTGAGGTTATTGCTTTTCATGTAAAACCTAATTAAAATGACAGGAATCTCTTCATGGTATTGCAGTGTTTGCTTTTTATAGTTGATAGATATTCTTGCTTCAACCTTCCTACTTCATGTGGCTTCTTCAGCTTAATAATAATAATAATAATAATAATAGCACACATGCTTATATAAAACTGTCAGGCACCTTTCTCTGCTTTACACATATTAATTCATTTAATCCTCAGAACAATAGTAGATATTATTCCAGTTTTATAGATTTAAAAGAAACAGCACAGAGAGGCTCAATAACAAGCCAAAGGCCACACAGCTAGTAAAAAGTAGAGCAAGGATTTAAACCCAAACAGTCTAGCTCCGGAGCGCATGTTCTTTACAACTACACTAGACTTAACTACCTTTCTAAGTTTCCATTCATAGATGTTCCCCACCCTAATCCCTGTGGTCGTTCTTATTACTCCATTTTCACCTCTGCCTGGATTATAGCTGGGACCCCAGGAAAATCCTATAACAGTATTAGGTCTCCAGAGAGTAGACAGACTGAATGTTTCCTTTAAGCAAGGAGACATGCTACCATCAGCCTTTCTTAGAGAAGGTTGGACTGTGTGTTTGGATTTTGCTAAACTGGCACTGTCTTTGAACCTATAAATCCCTGGTGATTCTTCCAAGGTGAGAATGAGCTGGAGGGAAGGGGAGGGGGTAGCAGCAGGACTTATGGTCACCCTATCAGACCCTTTCCCTGTGCTGAAACGGTCTGGGCCAAAACAGTAGTCAGCACCTAGCATAAGGACACCTAGACTGTTGGGTATGAGCCCAATTCTAGGTACCATTTCACTGCTGCCTTGCAGGTAAGATAACATTTCTGTCTTGGATACTAAGACCAGAAGCAATTTCAGAGTAACTCTTTGCCCTTACTCACACTGTGCCTAAGAACTCTGACAAACCCAGCCATACCATACTGGTCCCTCCACGCCACACTTCCTGATGGAATGCAGGAAAAGCATTGAAACAGCTTTCAGTGCTGCATCGTGGCTTTGAAGAAGCCCCTACTTGTGCATTCATCTCTTCACAGCTCTCACAGCACATTCCCAGACTTGAAGGAGGGAGATATTCCAAGTTATTAGAATTAGGGTATGTTTATGTGTGTGGGGGTGGATGCATAGAGGAAAAGACAGATGTCTCCTGGTGTCACATTCCATCATGAAGTGGGGTTTATCTAGGAAGGAGGCAAGGGTTTTAAAAAGCCGTAGGACTCTGGTGGGACCTGGGCAGAAGGAGGCATCTTCAAGAAAAGAGCCGTCAGTGCAGCTGGTAGGTGTAAAGGTGGAGGGGTCAATGGATGGGGGAGGGGATGTGTGAGGTCTCTCTAAAGGCCTATGTTAGGGAGCAGGAGGCCTGGGTTTTCTTGCTCTCATTCTCAGTTAAGTCTCTGCCCCACAACAATCCTGGCCCTATCCTCTTAGCAGGAAGCATCTGTACCCAAAGGCCTGCAGGTACTTTAGTGGTAAACAAATGGGAATCTCTTGCTTCTCCCTGCTAAAACCCAACCAGTCTCAGAGTCTGAGGATGGAGCAGAAAGACAAGGAACAATATATGGGAGCCTCATAGCCTGCTTTTCTTACCTATTACTCTCCGGAGAGGCAAATTATCCCTTCTTCTTCAGGAACCAGTGCCATACACACTCTTCCCCCACCTCCCCACACCCCTCCCTTCCACTGGAGCTGCTGCCATGGTTGCCAGGCATGGTTGCTAAGTCTCTGCATGGAAGGGTTGGCGTAGGCTGTGCTGCCACTAACATTACCATGGTGAATCAGGGGACACCTGGTATAAGCTTGGGGGGAGGGATCATGTGGATGTAAGCAACAACCCCTAGGACAAAATAAGCCTAAAAGGTGAGCATCTTAAGCACAACTTCAGGTGCGGGCTGAGTGAGCTAGGCATTGTGGTAGTGGTGATGGGGAGCTCTATGCTGGAAAACAGGGACCACTTTTATCATTTCAGTTGCTAGGGCTTGGTTTTGCCAAGGGAGCACACCGTTCTTCCTCCATCCCCTCTGAAAGGGTGCAAATGCATAAGCACCCTAGTCTGTCCTCCATAAGGCTCAGCAAAGCTGTGTGGGAACAGAACAGTATGACCCCAAAATCCTAGCTTTTGGATTGGGGGAAGTAACATGGTGTCAGGAGAGTGCTCCATAGGTGCCCAAGGACAAACATCTAGAATGAGAGGCAGCTTCTATGGCCAAGACAGACTCCTGTGTCCTGCTGTACCTGGGCTGCAGTTAAGGGTATGAGGGTCACCCTTTCTGAGCTTGGGGAAGGGAGCTCCTACCCTCCCCCACCCCCAGCTCGTACAAAAGCTGCATGAAAGCCACCACCTCCTCCCTCCACCACATGGAAGCTGGTTACTCATCTCCTCTCTGCACCCGAATGCCATTGCTGCTAAAAATAGCCCCCCCCCAGCAGTGGGCCAGCCCCTCCTGCACCCCAAACCCATGGAAACCAGCAAGATTGGCAGGCAGAGACACTGAGTTCATTTCCATCATCTCCCTGTCGAAGAGAAACTGAAGTCCGAGGCAAGAAGTCAAGGGCAGAACCCTGGTGGTCAGGCACCCTGACAAGCAGGGAAGTGAAGGGTTAAAACGGAGGAACGTTGAAGAAATGGGGCGGGGGAAGGGGCACTGTTAGCTTGGCAAGAATAAGAAGTCCCCTGCCCACTCGTGCAAGTCCCATCAGGCTTGGGGGACAAGAGCAGTGGGAAGGGGCACCAGATCCCGGGCCCCAGGGGGTGGCGGTGCACGTGGGGGAGGTAGCAGACCGGTGCCGTCCGCGCCGTGACATCGCGCGCGGGCGTGCGCGCGCTCGAGCGCACATACACACACACACACACATACACACACACAC
>NW_006439717.1:1368790-1378740 GCF_000325575.1 Pteropus alecto
GAGGGTGGGGGGCCAGGGTGGGGTGGGGCAGGATGCTGGATGGCCAGCTATTCTCCGAGGGGCCTAACAGCCCCCGGGAGCTCCAGGATGAGGAGTCTGGCAGATGTCTCTGGGTGCAGAAATCCAAGCTGCTGGTGATCCAAGTGAAGACTATTTCCTGTCATTATAGTCACCGGACCCCTCTTCGACAGCCCATGGACTTCCAGGCCAGCCACTGGGCCCGTGGTCCCCAGAGCCGCACGTGAGTGAAGGAGGGGTGAGGGGAAGAGAGTGGTGAGGCGGGAGTGGGGTCCGGACCTCCCTGCAGGCAATAGCCAGTGTTGCTGGTACCCTGTTCCCTTCCCATGTCCCTCCCTTCCCGAGGGTTAGGGCCTGACCTATTCCATCGTTATTTTTGGGGGGGACAGGAGTAGGTGTGAGGAAGGGCAGAAGGTGAAATGGGGCAGGCGCTGTTAAAGCGTGCCTAGAGAAATGATGAGGAGTCTCGCTTCGACTTCGGTCCTAACATATACTCACGTGCGCATACACAGTCACACACACACCTCCACACAGGTGCCCCAAGTGGCCTGCAGTGCTCCCAGCTCCCCAGCCCTCGGCTCCCTTCCCCAACAAACTGCTCACCTGGGTTCCTGATCATTGTCCCAGGTGTGGGCCGCGCCTGGGATCCCCTGAGCCGCTGCCCCGCCGGCCCTGGGCCTCCAGGGTGCTGCAGGAGGCGACCAACTGGCGGGCGGGGCCCCCGGCGGAGGCCCGAGCCCGGGAGCAAGAGAAAAGGAAAGCGGCATCGCAGGAGCGGGAGGCCAAGGAGACCGAGAGAAAAAGGCGCAAGGCTGGTGGGGCCCGAAGGAGCCCCCTGGGTCGGCCCTGCCCGGAGGTCCGGAACGCCCCTCGGGTGGCCCAGCATACAGGGCTACCAGCTCCGTCACGGCCCGAGCGCCTGGGGCTTGTATGGCGACCGCCCCGTCCATCCGCGCAGCTGCAGAGCGACCCAGAGGCAGCGTGGGCGGGGCCCTGGGGAGGTCGCAGGCCAGGGCCCCCCAGCTACGAGGCTCACCTGCTGCTGAGAGGCGCTGCTGGGACCGCCCCGCGACGCCGCTGGGACCGGCCACCACCCTACGTGGCTCCACCTTCTTATGAAGGTCCCCATAGAACCTTGGGGACTAAAAGAGGCCCCGAGCCCTCCCAAGCACCCGCCTCATCAGCACCTGCGCCTACTCCGGCCAGGACGGAGGGTGGGTGCACAAAGAAGAGGCTGGATCCTCGGATCTACCGGGACGTCCTTGGGGCTTGGGGTCTCCGACAGGGGCGAGGTCTCTTGGGGGGATCCCCAGGCTGTGGAACTGCCAGGCCAAGGCTGGAACCCCGCAAAAGAGCCACGGAGAAAAGCCTGGGGCTGGCTGATGCTGGTCAGAACAATAGTAGCGGTGGCTACCCCCAAGCCAAAGCTGCTGGGAGCCCAGGCACAGCGACAGCTCCTGCAGGGTCTGCAGCTGCTACTCCCAGTCCCCCGCGTCCGGCTCCTAGGTCCAGGCCCCATGTCAAGGGCTCCTGGGAAGGGAAAGAAGGTAGAGAACAGAGCTGGCTCCCCAAATGCTGGATTTCCTCCCTTAAAAAGCAGCCACCCCGACTTAGCCAGACCCTCCCCAGACCCTGGGCTCCAGGAGGCACGGGATGGAGAGATTCTCTGGGTCATAGAGAAGGAGCCAAGACCGAGACCTTGGCGGATTGGAAGGCGACCCGCCGCGCCCACACCCTGCCCCGCAGTTCCCGTGGCCCTGTTCGTGGAGAAGGCGTCTTTGTCATTGATGCCACGCGTGTGGTGATAAGGTCCCAATATGTTCCGACCCCTCGAACTCAGCATGTGCAGTTTTTGCCCGCTGGGGTGCCACGCCCTGAGGGGGATGCCCTTGGCCAACCAAAGCCCAACAAGAAGGAGGGCAAGGGGGCCGCTGTCTTTCCTCCTCCTTGCCAAAAGCTGCAGTTGAGCAGTCGCCTTTCGCACCAGCAGGGTGGAGGGCGCGGGTTCGAGGCTGAAGGCGGGAAGCCCGCGGACTCCTCATTGGAGGAGCGCGCCTCCCGCATCCTGGGGCTTCCAATGGGCGAAGTAAACTTGCAGAAGGTCCCCTCACAGCCAGTTAGCTCAGAGCACTCAGCCTTAAGCCCAGTGGCTTCGGGAGGCGCGGGCAGTGCCAAGGGCTTGAGGGAGGTGGTGGCGGTCCCGCGGCCCACGAACCGGAGCTGGACGCGGATCCCGGGGCCCTACGCCGGGGCCCTGCGGGAAGCCGTGTCCCGCATCCGCCGTCACACCGCCCCGGACTCGGACTCGGACGAAGCTGCGGAGCTCAGTGTCCATAGCGGCTCTTCTGATGGAAGCGACACAGAAGCCTCTGGCGCCTCCTGGCGGAATGAGAGGATCCGGCCCCAGGAAGGCAGGAAGACAGCAGAGCTGAGCGACAGTATCCGAGAGATTATAGATGTCATCAGCCGAACCGAGGAGGCCCTCTTTGGGGCGAGGGACACTAAGGGTACCCCACAGGGAAATAGGGAGCGGCAGTAAGAGGCCTTTTCTTGTATTCGTGTTCCCCAACCCATCTATCCTCCCTCACTGGTCCCCTTTCTTTCTCACAGACTTTTTTGTACCCTTACCTACATCAGTTCCCATACTTGAAATAGAAAGGAAAAGGAGCCTCTGCCGATTCATGATTTTTTTTTTTCAGGTAAGGTGAGGGTGAGCAATGGACTTTAATGCCTGCTCTATTCAGGGCGCTCCAGTAAGGTCTTCAGCAAAAGTGTAGAACTGAACAGAGGCCTGGCCGGGAGCAGACAGGAGGGCAGGAATGGTATAGTCATGGGAGGACAACTTTAGGGCAGGGCCTCTGGACAAGAGAGAAAGTGATGGAGAAGCTTCAGACTGAGGTGACCAGGTGACAGAGAGGTCCTGTCAGAAAAGGAAGAGGTCCAGAGCAACCAGCAAAGCAGGAAGAGAGTTCACTTCAAATGTCACAAGTCTAGGGTTCCAATCCCAACTCTGACACTGACTTGCTGGGTGAACTTAGGCACGTCACTGCCCCTCTTCAGGCCTCCTAGTATGTAAAATGAGGGAGTTCTAGTGTCCATCTCTGACACTTTGGAGCCTTGGGGGAAGCTTTTATCGCATCCTCCCTTTCAAAAGCCAAAAAAAAAAAAAAAAAAGATTAGGAATAAGTGAACAGAGTCTGAAGGTTCCTGGGTGGCTTCATTGTCACCTGTGCTCATTCTCAGTTCAAGAGACTGTCCAGGGTTTGCAGAAGAGCTGAGTAAATATTCAACGACTCCTATCACAGTCTCTCAGGTTTAGGTAAGGGCTCCCAAAGTCAGGGCAGGATGGTGGCCTTGTCACTGTCCTTGGCCTGTGATGGTCCCAGCAGGGGAGGGAAGGCAGCCAGTGAATCAGCTTGGAACCTCTTTAGACCTTTCCCTCCTCCTCCTCCTCTCCAATGTTTCTTAGTGATGCTCTGAATCGTTTCCATGATGTCCCACCCAGGTGATATCACTCATTTGAAAGAACTCTGAGAATTTCTTGCATCTCTGCCTCTTCCAGAAACCGGCCAGAGAAGGAAGAGGGAGGTTAGTCCCAAAAAGCCTGTAGGTGTGGGGTGTGATGCTCGCTGTAGCCACTATGGGGCGCGCGCAGGTCGCGGATTTCCCCGGTAGCTAGTCCGCGAGTCCCTTCTACCCCGGTACTGCCAATTAATCAATTGATCCCTAGTTACTGCGCGGCGGTCTCCCGCCTTGCTGCCTCCAAGCGCGCGAAGTCAGGAACAAGCCTCTGCACTTCCAGACCTCTGGAGCACGCCGAGCCCCTCTTTGTACTCATCCACGCCAATTGGCTTGAGATCCAGACACTGAAGACTTTTTTTTTTCTCTCTGATCTTGGACACCTCCTCTCTCTATTTACTAGCCATGTGAACTTGGCCAAATCACTTCACCTCCCTGAGCCTCAGTTTCCTCATCTGTCAAATGGGGGTATATAAACACCTACCTCGCAGGGTTGTTGTGAGGATTTAATGCGATAATATATGTAAAGCGCCTTGCACAGTGCCTGGCACACAGTAGGCGCTCAATAAATCTAAGCTTCCCTTTATCCAACTTTGGCCTCTTGTTCCTTTCACCGACCGTTTCCCCACAGTGTCCCTCTCCCAGGTCTCCTCCGCTCTTTCCTGCTCGGGGGGCGGTATGGGGGATTCCTTTCTTTGATGGAAACTCCCGGCCCACTCTTGTCTCCCCCAGTTCGGACTCTCCCTTCTTTGCCCCCCACCCCACCCCCTCTGGCTCTTCCCACTGCCCCGACGCACTCCCCCCATCCCCCATTCCGGGCAAGGGCTGAGTCAGCCTGGGTAAATTTAGCCGCCGACTCGGCGGGCGCGGGGGCTTCACCCAGACTCAGTCACAGAGTCCCGGCCGGGCCCTTGGCCCCGCCTCTGCTCCCACCCCCACCAAGTCCCGCCAACTCCAACTAAGGCGCAGCGTTCAGATCCCCAGTCCCGCTCTCAAACCACTTATGGTTTTGGTCTCCAATTATCTCGATGTCACTCTCCACCCGCACCCAGAGAGACTGGGCAGGACGAGGAGGGGGCTGGGCAGCCTGGGAGACAGAGGAACTGGACCTTAAACCAGAACTCCTGACCTTGGTTCATTGGAGGGGAAGAGGGGTCCTCTTTGGGCTTCTGAACCTGTGGAGAGAGCATTGGTTAGAGTTACCCAGGAAGGTCCATCCCAGAACCTGCCTGGAACCTACACTGCCAGGTTTTAAGATAGCTCCTGCTGGACAGAGATCAAAGTTTCATGAGGTCTGTCTCCCTTCCACCTACAGTTGTATCTACTACCGGTTCTAACTGTTGAGCATTTACTAAGCACCTAAGAGGAACCAGGCACCCGCTGGGCTCCAGGAAAGGGATGAGTAAGACCTGCCTGACAATGGGTTGAAGGTGAAAACACACAAGTAATGATAGTATTGAGCAGTGAGTGTTAAGTACTTTAAGGAGTCAAATAAGGGAGACTGGATTTGGGGAAAGGGTTTCCAAGTAGAGGGAGCAGCAAAAACAAGAGGTGTGGATGTGGGGGAAATGGTCTGGTTTGGCTGGAATTGAGGATACATTAATGGGAGTTGTGAAAGATAAAGGCAGGAGTGAAAACTGAGGTCAGGATGAGGTGGGCCCGGTACAACTGAGTGTGTGTGCCTTAGACCTCTGGGCTTGAGACGAGGATGGACTTTAGGATAGCAAGAAGATAGAGGAAGGCCAAGACAGCAGTGAAAACATCTGCCTGGACTTTGCTACAGCCCAGAGGCCCCAAGGCTCCAGAGCTGATAGAAAAAGTGAGCTGCGTGTGATAGTGGAGGGACAGGCCCTGTTAGAGTGGGCTCCACCATGCTGCCTGAGGCACTTTGAGGCTGAACACCCAGGAAGCCAGTTTCTAAGAGCTCACCCACATTGCTACCATTGTCAGAGAATTAGAGTAGTGTTGTGTTTCGAACATAAACTCTGGGGCCTGGCAGCCTGGATTTAAATCTCGCTTCTACCTCATACTAGCTGTGTGACCTTGGGCAAGTCACTCAACCTCTTTGTGCCTTGGTGTCCTCAGCTATAAAACTGGATTATTAATAGTGCTCTTATCATAGGCTTGCTTGGAGGATTAAGTGATTCAATATGTAAAGCCCTCAGAACAGTGCCTCGTACCTAGTAAGTGGTACATAGTAAATGTTAAACTCTGATTAGTAATGCTCTCTGGGGCTATTTCATTAGTGTTGGGGATATAGGAACAGGAAGATGGGAGAGAGAGAAGTAAAGGTAGAGGAAGAGGAGGAACAGGCAGAAGAGAGGAGAAGGGATCCCTAGGCAGAAGACAAACAACCCCTTGAATAGGTAAATGGTGTACTGGCAGCACTTGGGTGGTTAAGGTGTCAACGTAACATGCCTCCCTCCCCCAGGACTTCCTCCATCTTTGCCTAAGCGTGGAGTTAGCACCAGCTCTAAAGATCTGGGGAGAAAGAGAGAGAGAGAGAAAGGAAGGAATGACTGCAGGTCTGGTGGCCAGCCCTTGGTGAGCCATATCTCAGTCTAGCCCCACAGGGCCCTGTGGGTGGGAGGCTGGAGGCTCCCTGCTGTGAAAATGACTTCTAAATCTGGCTGTGTCTGCCAGCCACCCAGCCTCGAGGCCACACCCACCTACCCCACCTTGGGACAGCGTCACAGATCAGGAGTAGGGACAGCAGATGCAGGAGGGTGTGATCAGTTTGGGGCAGCAGCCCTCAGGTTAGCACTGGCACTACTACCCTCCCCACAGCCAGGTTCTTCACAGGGAATCCCCTTTCTGTCCAAAATGGGGCCCAATTAATATGACTTTCAAGGAGCTGAGAGCCTCTTCCCATTTCAGATGCTCAGGAGAGCCTGGGACTTCCCTTGATCAGCCACAAATTAGTAAAGGAAACAAAGAACCAGACCATAGCTCTAGGACTTTAGGGGATTCAGGGTCAGGAGTGTATGTATGTGTGTGAACCAGGAGAGATGGCCAAACATGAGTACATGGGAAGTATGCAAAGTATGTCTGTGGTGAAAAGAGTCAGCATTCACTCAGTTATTCCTCTGTTCATTCACTCACTAAACATGTATACCTGGCCCTAGGAATACACAAGAGACTCAGATATAGCTCCTAAATTCAAGGAGCTCAAAGTCTAGGGTGTGTGTGAGATAAAGGAAGGGATGTGGAAGAGGAAACCCACAGAGTCATTACAGTGCAGGCAGTACAAAATAACATATGTTTATGAAGGCATTCCAGAGCAGGAAGGAAGGAGCAGCTCTCAGACTGTGATTTCTGGGAAACAGGAATACCAGGCTTCTGTGAGAGAAGTCACTGAGGATGCATAGTCTTGGCAATGAGCAAGCTCCCTCCCTGGAAGCCCCTGGTACTACATAGCCTTTTGTGAGTCCTTTTAGAGAACAGTTGCCCCAACCATCCATCCATCCATCCATCCATCCATCCATCCATCCATCCATCCATCCATCCATCCATTTGTTCATCCATCCATGCATCCATGCATGCATCCATCCATCTATACATCTCACCTATCCATTTATTCATCCATCCACTAACCTATCTGCTATTCACCCGTTGTTTTATCCATGTTTACATTCATCCTTTATTCATCCATCCACCCATTTATTCTGTTAACAAGGGTATATGATGTGCCTAGCTCAGTTCTGCAAAGGATGCTATGATAAACAAAACACAGAGCCCATATCCTCGGGAAGCTAGAAGCCTAGTAGGAGGATGAGTAACATACACAGATAACCATCCATGGGACAGTATACGCTGTTAATGAAACCCCTGCCAAGAAGGTGCTTCAGGAGGCAAGGCCACTTTGCCAAGGGAAATTACAAGAGCTTCATGGAGAAAAGAACATTCAAGTTGGGTTTCAACAGGGGAGATGGGGAAGAGGTGTATTACAGAGTGTGGGCAAAGGTAGAGAGGTGGGAAAGCACACAGCTTTCACAGGAAACAGAGGCACTGGAGAATGCAGAGGTGCAGAGGAATAGGATCCTGGAATGATGCGTGGTAGCTAAATCATGAAGTGCCTCTGGAAAGCAAGGACACACATTTGAGCTTTAGTGAGAAGAGCTGAGGGAGAAAAAATGAGGAGCAGAGGGTGTTTGAGCTACAAATGTCCCAATTGCCTCCTCAATGCTTATGGCATTGTTTTCTCTGCTGCTTGATTATGACCTTTGTTGGTCTTGGTGCCTTGTGGAAATCCCCACTGGACCGTGAGGTACTTAAGGGAAGTGCCTTTGATTTAACTCTGTATCCCCTACAAGCTTGGCCTGGAGCAGGCTCTCAGCAAATGCTGGCAGAGGAAGGAAGAAATGATAAAACTGTGCCACAGGACCACTGTCCCAGCAATTCAGTGTCAGATATATAGGAGGATGGGTGGCTGTGCCTGGTGTGACCTCATTCCTAATCTCAGGACCCTGCTTTCTTTGCTGGGGTCTCTCCAGAGCCCTACCAAGAATCGCCACAAGGTGGCGCTGTTCCAACTACAGCTCCGAGTTTCGCGAAGGTCCTTAACGTTTGCAGCTGGTGCGGTGTCCCCAAGAACTGTTCCCAGATGGTCTAGACATTTCCTTCCAGCAAGTCCCAAGACAGATTGAAACGCCTGAGTACATCTATGGAAGAGAAGAGCTGACAGACTTCCAACCCCAACACAAGTATTACAGGCTTCATCTACGTATCTATTCATTTGACAGTATCTAATATGTGCCAGGTACAATGTTAGGCTCTTGGAAAAACAGCTATGATCAAGACACAGGCCCTTTGCTCAAGGAGCTCACCAACTTGTCCTGACCAAATCTTCCTTCACTATTGTCTCTCTTTCTGTCTCTGTCTCTCTCACACACATGTACACATGTACACACACACACACACACACACACACACACACACACACACACACACACCTTTTCCCCAGAGCCATTCCTCTCTATCTGGGAAGTCATCTTCATGTGAAATTTACTCTTCAGAACTGCTTGCCTCTTCAAATCCAAGTTTCTCCCTAAGGTTACTGCATGGCCACATTAGTGTGGCCCCTGGACACTCTTAAATGGCTTTCTTGCCTTTCCCCTGAGCTCCATGATGTGCCCCTTTCCTAGTCTCTCTCTTAACCTCTCTCATCATATCTACAGCCACTCTGCCAGCTTTAGAGACTTCGCCAGAGTACATCTGTTCTGGGTTGGGGCCTCCCAATACCCTAGAGGAACATGAGGGTGGATCCACAGAAGGGCCCTGGGAGACCCTGGCACCACCCTGGCACCACCAGTCCAAAGATGAAGAGTTGGAGAGTTCAGAAAATCAAAGACTTCAGAAACATGCCCCTCTGGGGCCTGAGGGCTCTGCCAGCCAAACCTGCTCCCCGACAGGCTGCTTTCTTTTCTCATCTACTTTGGGAGGACCAGGCCTCTCCTTAGCTGCACCTCCATAGTGGTGGCTGTGGGAGACTCTTTTTGGGAAGTGAAGCATTGTGGGACATTGTCCACTTTCCCAGCATGCTCCAGGGCCCAACTTAGCCCTCGGTGGGTTTGGGAGAGGAGGGAGGGTTGGTGCTGAGAGTGGGAGCCAGGCCCATCGAGGTCCCGGGAGTGAATGCCGCATTGTTGGCCAGGCCAGAGTCACAGATAATTACCTCAATTAGTGACAATGGGAGAGTAATAAATACAGGCTTAGTGTCTCCTACCCCACCAGGGCTCCGAAGATTAATCCAGGCTGACGGGCGGGCCCTGAAAGGCGTGATGGACAATTCATTAAACTCCCCAAATGCCGCACAACCTGGGCGTGAAGGCTGAGTTAGCCCCCTGGGGGCTGGGCCTTTGTCCCAATTGTATGTCTCCGCCACAGCAGAGCCGGGCAGCCCCCAGAGATCGGGGAGGTGAGTGGGGCTCCCCTAGCCCGGCCAGGCGGCGGGGGGATTAGGCCTCGGTCCGGCCCTGGTTGCCCTGGCACAGCAGCCCGGCCGGGCTGGAATGTCCGTGGGGGGGAGCAGGCCGAGCGGAGGGGCGGGGCCGACAAGGTGGGGTAAGGGGGGCACATAAAACCAGGGCAGGAGGAGTTAATTAGACGCCAGGCGAGGTGGGCGAAGGGCCACAATAGGGGCCTCACTTCCGAGGATTAATAGGCAGGAGGGAGAAGGGAGGGGTTCAACCCTGGGGGAGAAGAGCTAGAAGCTTCCCAGGGTAGCGCTGCCCCCCTTGCCCAGCTTGGCACCTACTTGGCAAATGGGAGGCAGGAGGCTCTGGCAGCCTGGGCAGGTGTCCCCCAGCATCCCAGGAGTGGCTCTTTCTTCCTCAAATGGCGACTATGTTGGGAAAATGATTGGGCAGGGAGTTAAAAAGGATCTCTAATTTATCAGAGTACTGGAAGCAGGA
>NW_006439717.1:1378768-1379447 GCF_000325575.1 Pteropus alecto
ACCACTTACCGTGAGACAGAACCGAGAGCCTAAAGCTTTACCCTTCTTGATGGGGCTGCCAGGTTAAAGCCAAGGAGTCTGTAACAGTGAGTGGAGCTGATGTGAACGTATGGGAGTGGAGGCTGCTGTGTGTGCATGCCCATGTGTGCATGCCCATGTGCTCAGGCTTGTGCATGCAGGTGTGCTTATGCACAGGGGCTGGCCTTCAGCAGGCCCTTGGTAAATGCCTGTTGACTGAATGAATAAACTTTGATTTTGCTGAGAATAAATGGGCCTGGGCTGCACCATGACACAAAGTGAGTAACCTTGGGCCCTTTCATTCTGAGCTCCCAGCCATGGCCCAGGAAGGATAGGGACCCCACCTCTGAGCGGATGAGCAAATGTCCAGAAAAACTGAAGTGGCAGTTCCTTACCTTTGAAAAGGAAAAAAAAAAAAAAAAAGGCAGTAGCCTCTTGGAAGCCCCATTTCCTCCTGGGCCCCAGGGAGCAGGGCAGCCCTGGCTCCTCCCTAGGAGCCACCCCACCCTATCGCCTCCCAGGGGATGACAAGGGAGCGAGTTGGCGGCAGTTCCCTGGGCATATTTATAACCTGCTGCTAGCTCACCAGCGTCTGCTTTTAGCCCAGACGGGGGAGGGGGCAGAGGGGTGGTCTGTCTCATGCTGGGCGCCCCGGCTGGGT